>NC_087343.1:67486818-67789848 GCF_030014295.1 Loxodonta africana
TGAAATACCAAAGGCAGAGCTTCCAGTATCAGCAACATGCAAGCCACCACAGTATGACAGACTGTAACCCTGTGTGTGTATAATTACGTCAGATATAGCTATAGAAAAGTGTACCTTAGCAGCTTAGCTAGGTCTAAACCACATGAACTGTGCCAAAATGCCTTTACATGATTTAGAAATATTGCTCTTTGTTCGATTTAAAGTCAATTTTCATTATTATAAAAGAGCTTTGTCTCAGAGTTTCATTAACTGAGGTATCCTTGTATATGGTGACATTTTATTAGAACAACTCAAACTTGGTGTCTTTGATTATCTTTAATTTTTGAAATTAGGAAATGCTCATTGAAATTTCTCCAAGGTATAGTTTTTTGGCATTTCAGTGAAGAGTTATATGGAACATGAATAATTTAATGCTGTACTAATCAAATTTTGCATTACAGTCTATAAAATACAAAAGCCTTCCAGTACCTTTGTAAAACTTTAATGGATTTGTACATTTCAGTAATTTTTTTACTTTGTTAAGTGCCAGCACAATTACCAAAAAAAAAAAAAAAAAAAATCATTTCACTGGAACAGCTGTAAGCAATAGCATTAACATAATTTGTTAATGAATTGGCCTATAATGTTCTGAAGTACTCTTTCTTTGTTTAAATGTTTCCCTAACATTATGGGAGAACCACATTAAAATGATTTTGATCTAAGTCATAACAAGTAGTTGTGTAAGTTGATCTGGCAACAATTTAGAGAATATCAAAAGTTTCATAGAAGCTGGGCTAAGGATAAAGGATGGAGAAATGAAATTACATGACACACAGTGGGTGTTCAAAATATTTGCTGAGAACTAAATGAAGATATGAGAAGATTCATCACTTCTCTTTTGACCTAATTGATCACTTATTACTTGAATAACTAATCACTTATTCAGACACCTGAATATCAAGGGCTTTGACCTTGATCAGTACAGGCATAACAAACTCAATGAGCAATAGGCTGATCAAATGCTGTAATTAAACTGGTTTAATTGTTAACAGTTAAATCTGAACCAAGATACGAAGTCTCAAAGTACTTTATTTTGAATTGGTTTATTGGTTTATTAGGTTTTTTCTTAGTTAAACAGTAATAGTGTTACTTCCCTTACATGTTATACAAGTTTATACTACATTAGGCAGGCTAAATAAAGAGTGTAATAAAATGTTGATATCTGTCTTAGTCATCTGGTGCTGCTATAACAGAAATACCACAAGCAG
Source organism: Loxodonta africana (assembly GCF_030014295.1). Lineage (NCBI taxonomy): Eukaryota > Metazoa > Chordata > Mammalia > Proboscidea > Elephantidae > Loxodonta > Loxodonta africana. The sequence continues at coordinate 67,488,066 of NC_087343.1, forward strand.
ATGACTTTAACAAAGAAAGAAGTTTATTTCCTCACAGTAAAGTAGGCTAAAAGTCCAAATTCAGGGCGTCAGCTCGAGGGGAAGTCTTTCTGTCTCTGTTGACCTTCTCTTCAATCTTCCCCTGGACTGGGAGCTTCTCGACTCAGGGATCCCGCATCCAAAGGATGTGCTCTGCTCCTGGCACTGCTTTCATGGTGGTATGAGTTCCCCTTGTCTCTCTGCTCGCTTCTCTCTTTCGTATCTCAAAAGAGATTGCCTCAAGACACAATCCTACCTTATAGATTGAATCCTGCCTTGCCAACACAACTGCTGCTCATTCTCCCTCATTAACATCATAGAGGCAGGATTTACAACATATAGGAAAATGGTACAACACTGACAATCATGGCCCAGCCAAACTGATACACACATTTTTTGGGGGGCATCATTCAATCCATGATAATGTCTGAGCTGAAAAAATCCAAGACTCATATATCAACTCTCAGAAAAGAGAAAAAAAAGAAGCAGTATATAATTTTATACCCAGTCCGTTTGCCTGTAATTGTAGAAACCTGACTTAAATCATACCGTTAACTCCTGATTATTTCTTTTTACACAGGCACGAACAGCCTGGAACCTTTGCTTGTACAAAATTACTTTATCATGTTTTAGAATAATGATACTAAATCAGTACAAAAACATGAATTTATTGAACACCTACTCTATATAAGTCAATTCAATTAAATAATTCAGTTAAGTTCATTCCAGCAAGCATGTGTTGATTACTCTCTGTGAAAAGGCATTGTCTTTTGGTATACACCCTCCTCCCTTCCAGCTCTCTGCCCTTTGTAGACCCATGTTTCCCAGTGTTCTTGGGCCTTTCTCGCTTCCCATGGGGAAAGTCCCACATGGTTATGTCCTTTCTAGCAAGGGCTCCAGCATTTCAATACTTACTCTTTTTATTGGGTATTTCAGAATATGACTAACTCTGCTCAGACTAGCTGGGTGACCTAGAGCCTGTTACTTATAGGCTTAGTTCCACTTAGTTCCAAAACCAACAAGAAAGAAAACTTACAGGTTGTTATGGCCTTTCTCACCAGAGTGTGGTCTGTGGTGTCCACAAAATGTCCAGTGAAACTGAGGAGGCAGAGCCCTGGCAACTGATAAACTTGGCTGTATAGTAGCCTTTCCTACTGCATGTGATAGACACACTACCCAAAGCCACAGCAAGTAGTTTCCACTTTAGATCCTGATGGGACTTGAGCCTGTCCCTGAATCTCCAGTCTGTGTGACAATAGTCCCAACTCCTTTGCCTCTCCCAGTCTGCCTGTCCCTTGAGTGGGCTTGATTTTTGGTCCCCACTTGACTAACCACCTCTGTTACTGAGATGTCCCCATATGATGATGATGCCTAACACACGATCCTACTACTTGTATGTCAATGCCCAAGAAAGAGAGAGAGCCCGGTTTTACTGACAACCCGAATTCAGACTTCTAGCCTTCACAATTGTCAGACAATAAGCTCCTGTGGTTTAAAGCCACTCACTTGTGGTATATATATATATATATTTTGTTATGGAAGCCCCAGGTAACTCAGACACCAATTATCAATTTTTCGTTAGGTGCTATCAAGTCATTTCTAACTCATAGTGACCCTATGTACAACAGAATGAGACAGTGCCTGGTCCTGTGGTATCCTCACAACGGTTGCTATGTTTGAGGTTATTGTTGAAGCAACTGAGTTAATCCATCTCACTGAGGGTCTTCCTTTTTTTCACTAACCTTCCACTTTACCAATCATGGTGTCCTTCCCCAGGAAGTGTTTCCTTCTGATATCATGTTCAAAGTACCTGTGATGAAGTCTTGTCATTCTCACTTCTAAGGAGCATTCTGGCTGTTCTTCTTTCAAGACAGATGTGTTTGTTCCTCTGGCAGTCCAAGGTATATTCAAAATTCTTCTCCAACACCATAGTTTTAAGGCATCAGTTGTTCTTCAGTCTTCTTTATTCATTATCCAGGTTTCACATGTATAGGAGGTGATTGAAAATTTTAGTCCTCAAAGTGACATCTTTACTTTTTAACACTTTTAAGAGGTATTTTGAAGCAGATTTGTCCAATACAATATGTTATTTGATTTCTTGACTGCTGCTTCTATGGGTGTTGAGTGTGGATCCAAGTAAAATGAAATCTTTGACAACTTCAATCTTTTCTCCATTTATGATGATGTTGGTTATTGGTCCAGTTGTGAGAATTTTTGTTTTCTTTATGTTAAGGTTTAATCCATGCTGAAGGCTGTAGTCTTTGATCTTCATCACTAAGTGTATCTTTTTATACAGGGAACTTATTACACGCTTCTGGGAGAGGTAACACAATAAATTCATGTTTTCTGAGGATAATAATTACTAGGTCTTCTCTAAGGCATAGAATGAGTGAGCCTAGGTATCCAGGGTTGGAGGGTGAGGATGATGAGGTGGGCTGAGGCACTCTGAAATCAGGGACATGAAGCTGAAACACAGCAATCTTGTGAGGAAACGGGGGGTAATGGGAAGAACACAAGGCTGTGATATTGGGACCATATTCAAGCTTTCAATCTGCTCTTGGTTAGTAGTGGGTTTGGTCTCAGAGGATGCGAAAATGTTACTTCTAGGTCCAACAGCCTATAAACTCAGGAAGTGGAAAGAGTGGTTATTTCATTTTTTGCCATCATCCTTATTTTATTCCCAAAAGTCATGTCTTTAAAGAAAATAAGCTTAAGCTTCTCTAAAGTGCTAACATGGTGACAAAGTACTGCAAAAGAAGCCATATATCTTACAAAGAAAGAGAGGAAAACTACATAAAAGAAAGTACTCTGACTTTCCCAAGGCTTCACCTGTTTCTGAAACCAATGGACTAGAAGTTAGGAAGCATCTGTTTTTGTCTTGTCTTCTCTGCTGATTTCCTCAGAAACTGAGGACATCCCTTGTATTCTTTACATCTCATATCCAGAGGTTTCGCTAGGATGGGGTCTAGAGTGGCCAATGTCCCTAAGCCTACTTTGAGAGCCCCTCACCATGAGTACCTGGCCAGTAATTTAGGGAGGCTACCACTGAGGAAGAAAATATGAAATCTGTCATAAGGTGTTTTCAAATATCCCAAGACTTTGTTTCATTATTTTTAAAAATATCCAAATAGCTTTTTAGGCTTCCCGATCCAAAACCAAGGCAAAACAGGCAAGACTATGCTCACTCCTTATCCATCCAAAGTGTCTTTTAATGATGTATATTCCTACTGAAAGTAGCAATTGATGTATATTATTATCTGTATAACACAGGAGCTACTTGTAATGATATCCTGATCCACACTCTCCATATTTAAATGTACATTTATTGAGAATCTGTAATGAGTCCTCTGCTTCATATTATTATTTCTTCAGCAGCGGCACCAACAGCATCGTAAGAGCTGCCAGTTATTTAGCAATAATTGTGTACCAGACCCAAGGCTAAAGGCTCTAACTAATTTTAATCTCACCCAGCCCTGCTATGGATTGAATTGTGTCCCTCAAAAAGATATGTTGAAGTCCTAGCCACTGTACCTGTGAACATGACCTTGTTTGGAAATAAGGTCTTCCTTTAAAGATATTATCAGTATAATTAACAAGGTCAAGCAGAGTATGGTGGGTTCTGATTCCACCTGGGTGGTGCATAATAAATTGGCATGGAGACAGGTTTATATAGGGGAAGACAGGCACCTGTAGATGTATCTAAAGGCCAAGGAACACCAAGAAACACCTGGGGCTGCCAGAAACTGGAAGGACCTTCTTCCAGAGTGGACAGAGAGAGCATGGCCCAGCTGATGCCCTCAATTCAGATTCCTAGCCTCTAGGACTGTGAGACAATACATTTCTGTTCTTTAACGCCATCTGCCTTGTATTTTGTTACAGAAGCTGTACAAAACTAAGACAAATCCTCATTTTATAGATAAGAAAACCGAGGCAAAAAGAGTCTCAGTAATTTGCACTAGCTCACACAGACAGCAAATGGCAAGAGTTGAGTCCTCGTGACACTACAGTTTACAAATAAGACACTGAGGCCCAGAAAGGCCAGGATGCAGGGCACATAGTAAATAAGTGACAAATTTGAAATCAGATCTGTCTGACTCAAGGAACATGTACTTTCCATTGTATCATATATTTTTCACTCTATCTTTTGCTTCTCTGCCCCCTCTGAGGTGTAGAAAAAGAAAATAAAATTTGTGAATTGAAGAGTTTTGAGCTATTAAAGAAGTGCCCCCTTTATAAATAGACATAATACTATCCCTGAGTCCACATTTTTGAAAGGATCATCTCACATACACGTTGCTGGCTTACCTGTGCTCTTAAGCATGTATTACCTGTTTACCTCTTTGCCCCTTGTCATTTCAGTCTCGGTGATGTCAATCACTGGCATATAAGTCAACATAAAGTTATTCTTATTTAGGACAGAGGCAGCTAACAGTAGCTTGCTTTAGGTACCAATGTTATTGACAGAGTGAAAAATTATGAAACAGATTTCACTGGAAAGTGTTGCAAAGCCTCTATTTGACAAACTTTTAAGCTCTAATTTCGGTTGGGTCCTAGTGGCTTTGAAAAGGCATACAAAGAGGAGGGGTAGACAGTAGGAGGGCTGTTTCACTCACATTGCTTTCAGCTGGAAACATGTTCATGCCCACCCACAGAAAAGCTGTCCTTTAGTGGCTGCCTAAATTACAATTCTATTGGACAATGTGGCCTTGCTCTCATTCTCCTACCTCAATGACTTTCATATCAAAGCTGCTTTGTTTTCAAGTTAACATAACGGGACTCCAACCTAATACTTTGCCAAGCTCTCATTGATCCTTGGTGTGGAATAAATGTGAACACTGCCTCATTAATCCTCTCCACAGTCCTTGGAGAGAAGTGGAAAGCAATACCCCATCCATTTTGCAGTAGAGGAAAGAAAGGCAAAGTAAATTGCTCACTTTGTATTTGTGCTGCAGCCGTCTGGACATTTCTATCCAGATATCCTGCTGGCTTGTCAAACAGAACTTACCCTAAATTGAATTCATTCTTTTCCCTTTTCCAAAATATATCCCTCTTTCTGGGCATGGTGTCTTGGTTAATTGCACTACTTTCCACACAGCGCCCCTAGTAAAAGCCTTTGAGTCATCTTTGATTTCTCTCACTCTTCATGTTCAATCCGCTATGAAGTTTTTTTTTTTTTTTTCCTTTGCAATAGCTCTCAAATCCACTCCTTCTCTCCAAATCCTCCATCTTTGCCTTAGTTCAGTGCCTCATAATCTCTTAAAAAAAATTATCTCTTATCCTGGTCTAAAACCCAAACCTACTGCTGTTGAGTCAATTCGGACTCATAGTGACCCTATAGGACAGAGTAGAACTGCCCCATAGGGTTTCCAAGGCTGTAATCTTTACGGAAGCAGACTGCTATATCTCTCTCCCACGGAGAGACTGGTGAGTTTGAACCACCAACCTTTTGGTTAGCAGCCAAAAGCTTTAACTACTCTGGCACCAGGGCTCCTGGCTAGTACAAAAACAAACCCCAGTCATTTCCTCAATTCAGTTCTTCAGTTTGCCCTTTTTACTATCTCCAAATTAATCTTCCTAAAATTGGGGTATTTTTATTTCCCTCCTTGCTCAACAAGCTTTGATGACCCCACATGGCCGACAAAAACAGTCCTGACAGTTTTTATGTCAGTATGATCTTTTGCAAGCTCATCCTGAGAACTGTCTTCCACCACTTTTTACCATGAACCCGTACTTTAGCCACAAGAGCCAACTCACTATTCCCTAAGTGTTTCCCCCGCTCCCCTTCCCCATCCTAATTTTAGTTCATGCTGGGCTTGCCTTTATCTCAGCCTATTTGCTAGGCAAATTTCTATTCATTCTTTAAGGCCCAGTTGTTAATCTTACTTGTTATCTCTTTGACCCATTCATCTGCTTACTCTCTTAATCTCTCCCTCTTGACCTTAGTAACAAGTTGCTTGCATTTATCACTCACACCCCATATTTACAGTTAGTTATCATTATTTACCAAAACAATCTTTAAGTTCCCTGAGAGTAAAGTTCACATTTTATTCATCTCTGAATCATTAACACTTATCATGGTGCTGAGTACTTGTTGTTATTAGTTGCTTTCAAGTTGGCTCAGACTCATGGCAACCTTATGTATAATAGAAGAAAAAGTTGCCTGGTCATGCACCATCTTCGTGATCATTTCGTATGTTTGAGTCCATTGTTATGGCTATTATTTTTTGCCTTCCAACTTACACTGGATAATATTCTGTTGTGATCCATAGCATTTTCATTGGCTAATTTTCAGAAATAGATCACCAGACCTTTTTTCCTAGCCTCTTTTAGTTTAGAAGCTCCACTGAAACCTGTCCACCATGGGTGTCCTTGTTGGTGTTTGAAATACCAGTGGCATAGCTTCCAGCATCATAGTGATATACAATCCACCACAGTATGACAAATGGACGGATGGATGGCTGGTGGGCTGATCCTTGTGTTTTTGTGTGCCAATGAGTTGATTTCAACTCATAGTGACCTCACATGACAGAGTAGAACTACCCCATAGGGTTTTCTAGGTTGTAATCTTTTTTTTTTTTTCGTGCTTTAAGTGAAAGTTTACAGTTCAAGTTAGTATCTCACACAAAAATTTACATGCACATTATTATGTGACCCTAGTTGCTCACCCTATGATGTCACAGCACACTTCTTTCCACCCTGTATTTCCCATGTCCATTCAAACAACTCCTGTCCCTTTCTACTCTCTCATTTCACCTCTGGATAGGAGCTGCCCATTTAGTCTCATGTATCTACTTGAGCTAAGAAGCACGCTCTTCACAAGTATCATTTAATGTCTTATAGTCAAGTCTAATCTTTGTCTGAAGAGTTGGCTTTAGGGATGGTTTTAGTTTTGGGCTAACAGAGAGTCCAGGGGGCATATCTTCTGGGGTCCCCCCAGTCTCACGCACACCATTAAGTCTGATCTTTTTACTGGAATTTGAGTTCTGCATACCACTTTTCTCCTGCTCTGTCAGGGACTCTCTGTTGTGTTCCCTGTCAGGGCAGTCATTGGTGGTAACTGGGCACCATCTAGTTTTTCTAGTCTCAGGATGATAGAGTCTCTGGTTTATGTGGCCTTTTCTGTCTCTTGGGCTCCTATTTTTCTTGTGTCTTTGATATTCTTCATTCTCCTTTGTTCCAGGAGTTTGGGGACAAATTGATGCATCTTAAATGGCCACATGCTAGCTTTTAAGACCCCAGATGCCACTCACCAAAGTTAGATACAGAACATTTTCTTAATAAATTTTGTTAGTAGGCTATAATCTTTATGGAGCACATCTCCAGGCCATTCTCCCACAGAGACACTGGGTAGGTTCAAACTGCCAACCTTTCTGTTAATAGCAGAGTGCTTAGCCATTGTGCCACCAGGGTTCCTTGAGCTGATACTTAAACAAACCAAAACCAAACCCATTGCCATTGAGTCAATTCTGACTCATAGCGACACTATAGGACAGAGTGGTTGGTGAATTCAAACTACCAACCTTTTGGTTAGCAGCCAAATGCTTAACTACTGTACCACCAGGGCTCCTTGGACCGATACTTACTAGATACTAAATAAATAATATTTGTATAGTAATTTATAGGTAATAAAGAACTTTTGCGTTTAAATAAATTTTATCACATTTAAATCTCAAAATAACTGTATAAGGTGAGTTTTATTATTAACTCCGGATTTATAGTTTAAAAAACTGAGACCTAAAAAACCCAGTGCCATCAAAAAGAAGTAAAAAGACTTTCCATGTCCATCTAACCTCAGGGTCAGGATTTAAACCCAGGATCCCTAACTGTAAATCCTGGTTTCAGTTCACTGTGCTATATCACAGGTAAGCAGTAGTTGGAAATTTGGTCTGATACTATACCCAATTTTGATAAAACAAACTTCTGATTACTAGAACATACCAGATATTGTTAATAGTGAGGGATTGCTAATGTCCAAATGATGATCCACCACTCTTATTATTTCTGTACCTGATAGTAAGAATAAAACTTCTCAGCGGCAAGAATTCTGTTGAGCTTACATATGGAGCATCTATATGACCTTGAACATAAATGGTGATAGAAGGGCATAGGACAGGCTATCAAATTAGAACACTACCCAAAGTTGGTTTCTGAATGCTAAAGACCACTTAACCGGATGAATCCTATTAGGTTCTACTTTTTCTTTCTGCTAATTCATAGTGTATCTCCAACATCTAGTATCGTCCATTCTCCCTCACTCCTCACTCAATCTTTATCTCTATGTTGCCCACTTCTTATGCTGTCTACTAAAATTATTTTCACATATTAAAATGTTACTAATTTAAGAGCACCCGGCTTTGATACCATATACATGAAGCCTCCTTTGATTCTACCAGCTGAGTTCTTACAGCAACTTGTAGTGGCAGTGATTGGTGCTTGGTTAAGCGCCAGGTAGTTTAAGTGCTTTAATGCAAGTAGTACATTAATGATCTCAATTCTTGAATCTCCATCCTTTCTATATCTATAACTCTATCCATGATGACATGAAGTCTATCTCTTCATTCCTTGAATACAGACTGGTCTTGTAATATGCTTCAACCCATTGAATGTGGTGGAATTTATAGTGTAACAGAGTGCCAGTTTCCAGTCTAGGCCTTAAGAGGCCTCATGCACCTTCACTCTCTCTCTTTGGAACCCCACTGCCACCATGTGAAACTTCATGTGAGGAGAGGCCAGTTGCTTCTTTTGTGACCATCTTAGACAGTCTCTATCAGCTGACCCCTTAAACATGCCTGAGAGCTGCCTTTCCAATCCACAGCTGGTTGCAGATGCATGAGTGAGCCTAGAAAAACACTCAGCTGCCCCATAGAATCATAAATAATAGTAAATTCTTATTGTTTTAATCCATTGAATTTAGGGTGGCTTGTTTCATAGCACTAGCTAATTGACACAACACTTCCTTATGAAAAGATTTAAATCTTATTATCCCTACTTAGTGGCTGAGGAAATTTAGGGATAGCAAGATTTAGTTACTTCAAGTTTTCATAGTAAGTGACAGGGCCAGAATTTGAGCCAAGAAAGTCTTTTTTTTTTTTTTTAAATTGAACTTTAGATGAAGGTTTATAGAATAAATTAGTTTCTGATCAAACAGCTAGTACACACATTGTTCTATGACATTGGTTAACAACCCCAGGACATGTCAACGCTCTCCCTTCTCAACCTTGGGTTCCCTATTACCAGCTTTTCTGTTTCCTCCTGCCTTCCAGTCCCTGCCCCAGGGCTGGTGGTCCACTTTAGTCTTGTTTTGTTCCACAGGCCTCTTCAATCTTTGGCTAATGGGTGAACCTCAGGAGTGACCTCATTATTGAGCTGAAACAGAGTTCGGGGGCCACACTCTCAGGGCTCCTCCAGTCTCTGTCAGGCCAGTAAGTCTGGCCTTTCTTTTTGAGTTAGAATTTTGTTCTACATTTTTCTCCAGCTCTGTCCGGGACCCTCTATTCTGATCCCTGTCAGAGCAGTCAGTGGTGGTAGCCAGACATCATCTGATTGTACTGAACTCAATCTGGTGGAGGCCATGGCAAATGTGGTCCATTAGTCCTTTGGGGTAAGCTTTCCCTTGTATCTTTAGTTTTCTTCATTCTTCCTTGCTCCCAAAGGGGTGAGACCAGTGGAGTAGCCTAGATGTCTGCTCACAGGGTTTTAAGACCCTAGACGCTACTCACCAAAGTAGAACATAGAACATTTTTTTATAGACTATGTTTATAAACAATTGAGCTAGATAGTCCCTGAGATCATGGCCCCCACAGCCCTCAGCCCAGCAATTTTGTCCCTCAGGGAGTTTGGATGTGTCTATGGAGCTTGCCTTTTCCGGGTTGTGCAGACTTCCCCAGTATTATGTACTCTTACCCTTCCCCAAAGTTTCCACTTACCTATTTCTATTAAGTGTTTTTGCATCCCCACCCCTCCCCAACCTCATAACCATCAAACATTGTTTCTTTTTGTGTGTAAACCTTTTCATGAGTATTTACAGTAGTAGTCTCATACAATATTTGTCCTCCTGTGATTGACTTATTTAATTCAGCATAATGCCCTCCAGATTCATCCATGTTGTGAGATGCTTCACAGATTCATTGTTGTTCTTTATCGTTGCATGATACTCCGTTGTGCATATGTACCAGTTTGTTTATCCATTCATCTGTTGTTGAGCACCTCAGTTGTTTCCATCTTTTTGCCATTGTGAACAATGCAGCAATGAACATAAGTGTGCATATGGATTTCTTTTGTTTTTGTAGATTTTGTGTTTATTGAGAATATATGTTTTTTTTTTTTTCCTTTGTTGAGTAGGTTTTTTAACTTTCTTTGTGGTTAGTTTGAAATTTACACTTATCTTCCTAGTTTTGAACCAGTCTATTATTATTTGGTATTGCCTTGCCTTCCTCTCCATTAGAAGGTTTTATACCTACACTGCTTATTCCCTCTTTTATTGTTCTGACACTCTTGTCATTTACAGATTAACCTTGCTGGTTCCCTGTTACATACAATTCTTTTGGTTTTGGATAGTCCTTGGGAGTTCATTTCCTACACTGGTATCTGGTTGGTTCAATCTTGCATCCTAGATTCAGGCTGTGATCTGATGTTGTTTGTTCTCAGACCAAAGGACTCCCTTTTATAATTCTTGCAGGTTTGGTTTTTACATATTCCGTTAATTTCTATTTATCTGAAAATGTCCTAATTTCAACATCATATTTGAGTGAAAGTTTTGCAGGATATATTATTTGTGGTTGGTAATGTTTTTCTTTCAAGGTTTTATATATATCATCCCATTGCCTTCTTGCCTGCATGGTTTCTGCTGAATAATCAGAGCTTGGTCTTATTGTTGTCTCTCTGTATGTGACTTTTTGTTTTTCTCAAGCTGGTTGCAGGATTTTTTTCTTTGTCTTTGGTTTTAGCGAGTGTGATTATGATATGCCTTGGTGTTTTTCTTTTGGGGTCTGTCCTATACGGGGTTCATTGAGCTTCTTGGATGGTCAGCTTTTCATCACTCATGATATTAGGAAAGTTTTTCTGTCAGCAATTCTTCAATGATCCTCTCTGTGTTTTCCATTTTCTCTCCCTGTTCTAGAACTCTGATCACTCGAAAATTTTTGCTTTTGATTGTATCGCACATAATTCTCAGGGTTTCCTCATTTTTCTTTATTCTTTTTTCTGAGTTTTCCTCAAACAGAGTTGCATCCAAGTGTTTGTCTTTAGTTTTACTGATCCTATCTCCCATCATTTCACACCTGTTCCTTAGTCTTATGACATTGTCCATGTCTGAAACCTTGTTGTTTATCTTTTGGATTTCTAATTGTTGTTTTTGTATGATTTTTCTTTGTAAATTTTTTTGACATTTTGTTCCTGTATTGTTTTCTTGAATTATTCCATTTTTGTCTGTATTTTCCATGAATTTGTCTGTTTTCCATAAATTTGTCTGTTTTTTCCTTATTTTTGTCTGCTTTTTGCTTCAACTCTTGGATAACTCTGAATATTAGATATTTGAATTCCCTGTCAGGTAGTTCTAATGCCTTTTCTTCTACTGGAAAGTAATCTGGCGTTTTGATATTGTCTGCCATTTTCTGGAGACTCAATAGTTATTCTCTTCATTTCTTCATTGTAGATTTGCTTGCTTCATCCTGCTTTTTCATTTTATTTGGTTATGTCTGAGCAGGCGGGCTGTGTGTTCTTTGTTATTTGTTCATCTGTAGTCACGATACTTTTTACCTTCTTGTCCAATGGGTGGGGCAGTAATTCAGCTATGGTGAAGCAGGGGAGGTCCAGCTGAAGGGGAGGGGCTGGGATGGGAAGTTTGTGGCATGTACTAGGGCCGACAGGGCAGGCCAAGAATCAGTGCTGGGCAGGTTCTGGTAGGCCATGTTTGTGTTGCTCAGAAGTGTGATGTTGAGCACACGGTGTAGGGAGGCAGGAAAAAATGGGGAGGTTGTGAAGGGTGGAGCTAGTATGGCTATGGGAAAGAGGAGAGAGAAATAAGAGCCAAAGACAAACAAAGAGTGCAAAGGGAGCTTGCTGTTGGAGTGGAGAGATGAGAACCTGAGAAAATGAGAGAAACAAAAAGGAAAAAATAGAAAAAGAAAAAAATAACTAGATAAAAATTTGGAAAAGAAGAAAAGAAAAGCCTCCAAGGGTCCCACCATTGCAGCTGTGAAGATGGGGAAAGTCTCCCAGGTTGCACAGTATAGTCGGGGTGGGGGAGGTGTATATATGTCACACAGCACCAGGTATTCAGAAGACAGGAAAAGAAAATAAGTGTAGACAGATGAAAACTAAGAAAGACAGAAAGGGAAAAAGAGAAGGAAAAAGAAAGAAAGAAAATTTCTCCAGGGATCCTGTCTACATAGCTGTGCAGATTGTGGCAGTGACTCCTAGGCCATGTAGTGCAGCCTGGTGAGAAGGGGCTCCCAAGTGCAAAAAGAGAAAGAAAACAAACAAACAAAACAACATAGAACAAAGCAAACAAAACAAATCAAGCAAAAAAAAAAAAAAAAAAAAACCCAGGGATCCCACCAGTGTTTTTTCACGGGCCGGGGAAGTGGATCTGCAGTTGAGCAGGGCTTCACAGCCTTTCAGGAAGAAGCAAAGATCCCACATGGAGCCAGGTGTTTCAGAGAAAGGAGGGGGAGTTGGTGGGAGGCACGGAAGAAAACAAAAGAGAAAGAAGCAACACCATCTCAGGGACCTGGCCAGTGTGGGTGGGTTGAATCCAAGTGTCCCGGAGTGGAAGCAGTTGCCTCCTGGCCAAGAGACTGCAGCTGGTGGGAAGCAGAGGAGGCTGAAGGGGGAGGGAAGAAGGGTGGCATTTAGGAAAGTGTATTTTTATATCGCTGGTTACTAGATGCTCTGTCTCCTGCTGGGAACTTCGTGAAGCTGTTTTCCTGTACTCCCTGTCCACTGATCAGCGATGTGGGTGGGATGAATCCAAGTGGCATGGATGCTTCACTTCCCAGCTGGCCACACCATTGCAGCCAGCCAGGAAGCTCAGAGGTAGAGCAACGGGGAGAGGATGGGGGGTGGGAAAGCATGTATCACTGGTTACTGGGTGCTCCGTCTCCTGCTGGAGCTCTGTGAAGCTGCTTTCCCATGCTCCCTGTCAGCCGATCTCTGACAGGAGTCCAAGATGGCAAATCCATACTGCGTTAGCTGATAAGGAACCTTGGCATGTATCTCTCCTTGCTTTTGATCCTCTATCAGTTTCCTATTTGATTCAGTGCTTGGCTGAGTTCTTTATCTCTTCATTTGACACTTTGGGTTCCAGGAATGACGTTTGTCTCTGTTTTACTTAGTTTTTTTGGTTTTTGCTGTGAAGGGATGGTGTGGTGCTTCTGTCTATGGCACCATATTGGCCGGAAATCCGAGCCAAGATAGTCTTAACTACAAAGTTTGCATGCTTTGATATTATGTTACAGTGCCCCTTTTCAGTAGCATATCATTTATAACTTCAGTTGTAGAATCATTAAATCCTTAGGGAAAATAATTTAGCTCACTCTCTTTGATTGACACCTGAGAAGACTCAGTGTTTCCTGATGAGCCTAAGGTCGCAAAGTCAAACCAGAGGCCTAGGTCTTTTGATTGCTCCATGGGGTACTTTTCCTAATATCTCATAATTCATTTTTCTGTCTTGTTAAAAGCATTGGTTTTTCTGCTGGAATATTGCAAGCTTCCTGAGGTTTAATACTGTCTATATGTCCCTCTTGGTGTCTAGCACAGGTTGAGTATTTGGACAGTTGAGCACATATTTATCCACTGACCAATTGCTTGCTTGATTGAATCTGTTTCTTTCTGAAGTCATCATCACCTGGGAACATGCAGAGTGCCCATGGCTAGAAATATCTTGATGGAACAAGACTGCTAGCCTGATTTTAATGAGAACGTGAGGATTGTCTGCTCAGTCTTAGACCCAGATGGGAATTTCCATCCTATGAGGTTCCTGTATTTATTTCCTAAGACACAACATTGATTGCCAATGAATTATAAGGATTGTATTTTCTTGACAAGTCTGATGAGAAAAATAAATAAAGAAAAAACATTTGAAAGAATAAAACTGGGCCTTCTATAAGGGAAGACCTAAATTCCAGACCATTGCTTTCGTGCAGTTCTTGTTAAAATTGTCCATTAAGTATTGAAACAAACTTCAGAAAAAAAAAAAAGAGAGAGAGAGAGATTTAGGTAAGTGTAAGTAATATAAAATTCAATCTGGATTCCTAAAAATGGCCTATTTTTTTTTTCTGCACTACAAACCAGAAAATTCTGCTACATATTAGAATAATTTAAACTGATCCTATGAAGGGTAGGCATACTCTGGGGAATCAGGTCTTAAATATACACTCCTTTTCTATTTCTTGCCCTTATCTCTTGCAGAAGAGCATAGCAGGAAGAAAACTAGTGTTTTTCTTTCTCTAATAGAACACATCTCCCATGAACTCTCACTGAAAGAACTTCTAGTCATTCCACAGTGCAACTAAAATTTTTGATATTCTTAGGAAAAAAAAAAAAAATACTTCCTTCGTTTCCTTGACCAGATCCTGTTCCTAAATAAAGTAGGTGATTTAATGGCTAACTTTCTAAAGATTAGAGAATGGATTCTAGTCATGATAACAGAGTTTGGTTTAATTTTAGACCAAAGGAATGCAAAGTTTATTTCATTTCTAATTTGACTTTAGGAAAATTTTAGTAACTTAAAGCTAATTCACTAATCTGAAGATGTTATTAATGTATATTTTTAAATCACGTGGTATTTGTATCATTTATGTGTCAAACTCTTGAATTTAATATTTCAGAGTGACTTAGGGGAAAGGACTAGAATGAACAGTAAGATGGGAGGTGATCTATTCATTACGTTTTCATTCTCTATAGAATGCACTTTCTTCAAAGCATTTTGTTTACTAGTTTGGGCTATTCTTTCTCTTTCATTGCTGTCTTGTCAACTGGAATCAGACCAAGGCTATGATTAGAGATCATGTACTGGCTGCCATCAAAAAGTGAAACTGAACCTTGTTACCATTCTGCTCCTCATTAAAGAACAAAATGGTTCAAATGTGGTCTACTGCCACTGTTTTGAGTATGCAAATATAAAATTTTAATGAGTCAGGGGCATATTTAACATTTTAGAATCACACCAAGTTCCACAGCATACTAGTTGGTTAGAATTGTGTGTGTGTGTACGTATGTATGTTTATGGGTGTGTGGTGCTGGGGAGTTAACACGGGAAGGACAGAAATGAGTTTTTCTGCCTGAACACTCCTTTATTGTTCAGTATTTCTCAGGTGACGATAACCGGACAGAAGTCCCTGTGTTGGCACTTTACTACGACTCTCCTCCTACATATTAAAAAAAACAGTTGCTGTGGGATCATCTCTGACTTAGAGACCTTGATTCATGGTGACCCTATGTGTGTCAGAGCAGAACTGTGCTCCATACGGCTTTCCGTGTTTGATTGTTTTGGATATAGATTGCCAGGTCTTTCTTCTGAGGTACCTCTGGAAGGACTTGAACTTCAAGCCTTTTGGTAAGTAGCTGAGTGTGTATGTTAACCATTTGTACCACTAGAGATTCCTCCTTTATAAACATTTGTTTCACCTTTGGTCTCTCAGCCACTATGAAAAGCAGTGGTTATTCTAAGAGCTTCCATTCAGAAAAAGCCATTGACAAAACTTTTAGGCATCAATGGTCATAAAAAAAAAAAAAAAAGTAAAATTAGTTAAATCACATATCAATTGATCTTTTATAAAAGTCCCAGTTATAAAACTTTATAATCTGCAGTGGAGCCATCAGAACATAAATACCCCATATTTACCAGAGGAATTGATTAATTGAACACTGAAAAGTTCTACTGCATCCATCTAATGTGGTAGGTGGTAGGCTGTTGCCTAGAGACATTCCTTCTTCACTTCATGGATCTCTTCATAAGGTAGCTCAAAGCAGTAGCTTGCTTCCCCCGGGATAAAAGTTCAGAGTATAAGTTAGAGAATGAATGGATGAATTACAGAAGAATCACAAGATGCTAGCCACAATTTCTTTGTAGCTTAATTTCAAAAGAGATACCCCATTACCTTTGTGTAGTCTTTTCATTAGAAGTGAATCACTAGGACCTGCCCACTCTCAAGGGCAGCAGATTGCACAAGGGGGCCAGCTTAGAAGATGCCTAAAACAACTTGACCATCACAATAAATGGAGAAAATATTGAAGTTGTTGAGGATTTCATTTTACTTGGATCCACAATCAATGCCCATGGAAGCAGCAGTCAAGAAATCAAACTATGTATCACATTGGGCAAATCTGCTGCAAAAGACTTCTTTAAAATGTTAAAACGGAAAGGCATCACTTTGAGGACTAAGGTACACCTGACCCAAGCCATGGTAATTTTGATTGTCTTATATGCATGTGAAAGCTGGACAATGAATAAGGAAGACCAAAAAAGAATTGATGCCGTTGAGTTATAGTGTTGGTGAAGAATATTGAATATACATGGACTGCCAAAGGAAGGAACAAACCTGTCTTGGAAGAAGTACATCCAGAATGTTCTCTAGAAGCAAGAGTGGTGAGACTTCATCTAACCTACTTTGGATATGTTGTCGGGGGGAACCAGTCCCTGGAGAAAGACATCATGCTTGGTAAAGCAGAGGGTCAGCGAAAAAGAGGAAGACCCTCAATGAGATGAAATGACACAGTGGCTTCAAGAATGGCTCAAACATAGCAACTAATCGAGGATGGTACAGGACCAGGCAGTGTTTTGTTCTGTTGTACAGAGGGTCGCTATGAGTTGGAATTGACTTGATGACAACTAACAACAATAAAAAATTAACTTTTCAAATCATAAGAAAAGGTGGAGATCAACACACTTAATTTTATAAAGGTAACATCATTTTCAATTTCAAATCTTAAAGATAATAACAAAATGAAGCTATAAACCAATTTTCGCATACACGTACAGACAAAAATTATAAGTAGTAAATCTAATCTGATAGACTATTAAAAAGAAAAATACTTAAATTATTCTTGGGATACATTTGTGGTTCAACAGTAGAAGTCTATCAACATAATTTATTATATCAATGTCTTAAAAGAGGAAACTCATATGTTTACATAAATGTTTGAAGAAAAAGGATTTTATAAACTTTAGCAAAGGTTTGGGATCCAAAGTGAAACCTAAGTTAAATAAGAATGGGGGAAAATAAGTAAACTCTTTTCTGCACACCAAGAATAAAAATTACATAAAATGGCGAAATATCGATACCATTTCCCTGAAAATTAGGACTAAGACAATATCTGCTACCCTCAGTATTATTTATCCTTGTGTTTTGAAGTTGTAATTAAAGCCTCAAGTCCTCAAAATAAAGTGTTATAAATATTGAAAGATATAATTGATAATACCTCAGGAATTTAAGACACTTTAATAAGTATCTAAGAATAAGCAAGAATACTTTATAAACAGAACGGCTGGTTTGGAGTTGCTTTGCCAAATGTTAAAACACATGGTTAAACCACTGTAACAGAACAGTCTGTTTTTTGGTATAAGATTGGATGAATACAGAGTTTAGAAACAGATTAAAGAACATTTGTGAGCTTATTGTAAGACAATAAGCTCACAAATACTGTAAGACAATAGTGTTTGTTTCAATTCAGAAGTGTCATGATTTATTTAATATGGTGGTGGTAACATTCTTGGTTATACATTTGCAAGAAAAGAATTTGAATCACTTCTGCACATCGTTTGTTAGGAAAAAAAAATCCAGACAAATTAAATATTTAAATATAAAAACTAAGGAAACTGAAGAGAATATTTTTACAATTTTGTGGTAGGAAAAATCCAAAAGCCATACAAGAAAGGTAGAAATTTTTCACAATATAAATATTTAAAATTTTTGTATGGTGGAAGATATCAGAAAAAAGTAAAAATGAAAATGACAGGTAAGGAAAGGTGCATGCAATGGGATGAAAAAATGTTACTATCATTAACATACAAAGAAGTTCAGTAACTTGATAAGAAAAAAAAGGGGGGGGGCAAATAGAATTGAAAAATGGACAAAAAGACCTTCACAAAAGAGGAAAGTTCCAAAATGCAAATAAACATTGAGAAGATGACCAAACTTATTAGTAATTAGAGAATACAAATTAAAAGACACTTAAGAGAAATTTTTTTTTGACAAATTAAGAGTTGAAATAATTAGAAACTGTATTTTTTTTTTTAATTTCCAGGGGGTGATAATTGTTTGGGAAAATCACCCCTATCACGCATTGCTGGTACTGATGTGGATTCTTTTGTAAAGCAGTTTGGGATTATTTACAATATTATAGATTTATTTTTGTATATCTATACAATATCTGGGGCCCTGGCAGTGTAGTGGTGAAGAGCTTGGCTTAAAAGCTCTGTAGCTAACCGAGAGGTCCACAGTTTGAATCCACCAGCTGCTCCTTGAAAACCCTATGAGGCCATTCTACTCTGTCCTATAATGTCACTATGAGTTGGAATCAATTCTATGGCAACAGGTTTTTCGGTTTATACATCTACCTACCTATCTGTCTGTCTGTCTATCTATCTATCTGCACTGTAGGAGAATAGTACATAAATACTAGAGAATAGTAGGCAGCTAGCTATTAGAACAATGAGTTAGATCTATGTGTTGACTTTAGTGGTGACCATGATACAGTGTGAAATGAGAGCTTCATGAAGGCAAAGATCATGTCTGTCTTATACAGAGCTATGTCTTCGTTTTTTGTCACATGTAATATGCTTACTTACTAATCATTGAATGAATTCATTGAATGAATAAAATGAAACAAATTACATGTTTTGTAAAAACAAATTCTATATATGGGTATCCACATTTTATGAACACAGAAAAAGATGGAAAGGTTTTGTGTGCATTTATCTGTTGTGTATATATAATTTTTATACGCACACATCTAACCACGTTAACATTGATTAAATCAAGATGGTGGTATTAGAGGGGGTGACATGAAAGGAAAATTATTAAGTTTTTCTTTATACAGTTGAGATTATTTCACCTTTTTTCCTATAAGATTTTAGTTTTATAATTTAAAAATCTGGTTTTGGGTTTAATGCAGAAATAATTTAAAAATGAAAATATGTTTAGAAAAATTTTAATGACACAATAAAATGCTCAAAAATAGGTTGAAAAATCCACGATAGAAGGATTTCAACCATGTAAAGTAAAATATCACTGGTTACAAGAGAAATAGCTAAAATATTGGCAATGATTCCTAAAAGGGACCTTATGGGTTTATTTGTTTTACTTCATTGTACTTTCTGTATATTTAAAAATTTCTGACTAGTTTGTTTGCAATAAAATGTTACAGGCTTAGTTCCCCTTCATCCACCCCTAGAGAAAACCACTATTATTAAGTTGGAGTGTATTTTTTTCCATATACATTCACGTGTTTTCACCACGCATATGTAAACATGTAGTAATTTTGTGTGTTTCAGAGATAATATTGTATTAAATGTTCTTTTGACACTTGCTTTTATAATAAAAAAAAATGCATGTTATTTAAAGTCCTAAGGGCTCCCGGTGACACAATGGGTTAAGCACTCAGTTGGTGACCGAAAAGTTGATGGTGTGAACGAACTCGGTGGCTCTACGGGAAAAAGACCTGGCAATCTGCTTCTGTAATGATTACAGCCAAAAAAACCCTATGGAGTCATTCTACTGTCTCATGGGGTCACTATGAGTCAAAAATTGACCTGAGGGCACCCAACAACAAAAACTTAAAATCTTATTTCATTGTACTATAACTTCTTGTCCCCTGATAATACCCTTAGAAGTGCAATGCTTTATTCATAAGAATTGCTACCATTTATTGAGAGTATACTAATGTGTCTGGCACTATGCTAAATGCTATTTAATATTCAATTTACTCTAATTCAAAGAAGAAAACAACCTGATCAGAATTTTTCTCGATAGCAAGTTTTGAAGAAGAATTGAGATCCAATAAGAATTTTGGACTGAGGACCCAAAAAAACTCAGTGAAGGAAAGGTTGAAAATATAGGTTAGTCTGGTGATTACAAATACCTTCTAATTCCCAGTTTTGCCGTGCGATGGCATAGGTGTTAGAGAAATTCTAGATGCCTCAACCAGTGAGTAACTTATTTCTTAATTTTCTTTCATTTATTTAAAATCCTTCTCTATTCGTGCCTAGAGAATTTACTTTGTTATTTCACATGTTCCCCTGCTGTGTGAGAAGCTGGACTATATGAAGAAGAATAGGGCATCAGGATTGGATCAAGACTTATTAACAACCTGAGATATGCAGATGACACAACCTTGCTTCCTGCAAGTGAAGAGGACTTGAAGCACTAGTTGATGAAGATCAAAGACCACAGCCTTCAGTATGGATTACACCTCAACATAAAGAAAACAAAAATCCTCACAACTGGACCAATAAGCAACATCATGATAAACAGAAAAGATTGAAGTTATCAAGGATTTCATTTTACTTGGATTCACAATCAATGCCCATGGAAGCAGCAGTCAAGAAATTAAAAGATGCATTGCACTGGGCAAATCTGCTGCAAAGGACCTCTTTAAAGTGTTGAAAAGCAAGGATGTCACCTTGAAGACTAAGGTGCGCTTGACCAAAGCCATGGTATTTTCAATTGCATCGTATACATATGAAAGATGGACAATAAATAAGGAACGCAGAAGAAGAATTGACACCTTTGAATTGTGGTGTTGGCGAACAGTATTGAATATACCATGGACTGCCAAAAGAATGAACAAGTCTGTCTTTGAACAAGTACAACCAGGATGCTCCTTAGAAGCAAGAATGGCGAGACTGCTTCTTACATACTTTGGACATGTTGTCAGGGGGGATCAGTTCCTGGAGAAGGACATCGTGCTTGGTAAAGTATAGGGTCAGTGGAAAAGAGGAAGACCCTCAATGAGATGGATTGATACAGTGGCTGCAACAATGGGCTCAAGCATAACGATGGTTGTGAGCATGGCACAGGACTGGGTATTGTTTCGTTCTGTTGTACATAGGGTCGCTATGATTGAGAACTGACTTGATGGCACCTAACAACAGCAACAACATTTCACATGTGCTCAGGGTGTCCTTAGAGTTGTTCCCAGTTATTAAATACACATAAATTTTTTCTCCAATAGACTGTAAGCAGCTCATTAGGGAGAGATACAACAATTAGCAATAAATAAACTCATTATACTCATTAACTATATCCTTCTGGGAAGAGCAGTCCTATGACAGAAGAATGCTATAAGCACAAGTGACGCTTATTTTCCTGGTGGGCAACAAAATGATTGAGATCATAGATTTTCAGGTGCCTGGGTATTAGTTAATAACTTTGAACTTGTGGGATAAGGCTTAATTATGAACTCTGTGTAAGTGGGCATACAAGATGAAACGTGCAATCACACAAGGATTAAATGAACTTCTCCTTTATTGTTTATCTGTTCAGTATTATGAGCACATTCACTATATTGTCTAGCCTCTGCCTAAACACCTCTAGTAAAAAGGAACTCATTACACCCTAAGATAGTCTGTTACATTTGTGGACCACTCATTTTATTGCAGGGTAAAAGGATAATTTGGGCCTATTTCCAAGGGCTATTAAAACAGGATGACTTTTGTGGATGCTTGGAGACTGGAATTTAGATCAGCGATTAATGATAAAGTTCTAGGAAAAGCGATATAGAAGTAATTAATAACACACAAATTAACTATGATACTACCCAGTGTGTAGTTAGTCATAGGAAGTTAAAAGTAATCCTCCATTTAGACCCCAAAGCATAATAGAGTGTTTTGGATTCTATTGTTTGTCAGATCATGTTTAAAGAGGGCAGCAATGGGGATAATCGAAGATGCTGATAAACAGACTTTCAAAGAAATGTTTAAGAGACTAGAGTTATTTGGCTCTGAACAAGAGAACATTGAAAGAAGAAGATGATGGTATTCAGTTATAGTTCCACAATACCTTACCCACACTTTCTTCCAAACCCTTGGAAGACAAGTATTTCATAACTCATTTGGCAGCAAAACTTGTCCCGAGCTTAGGCGAGACTATTTATGGACTCTCTGCCACATAGCATGAATATTATGTTTTGCTGCAGAAGTACTAATGTGTTTGAATATGAGATGTTGACCTGGACCCTGTTGGAGATGTTGGGCAGTATAGAATGTATACACTTTGTTACCTTTCTAAAGTTTGAAAAAGCGTGAATTCTGAAATACATCTGCCATAAAGGATTGTAGACTACAGTAGATCATTTCCATATTTAGTTTTTGTTAGGACAATTCTCTTGCTAATGTACCTTCTATGATTCCTAAAAGCCAACAAGGAAGTCAGAGAATACTCATACTCTGGAAATACGTAGAAATGACTATCTGAATGAGGAGGGAATCCTTAACATCTGTTAAAAAAAAAAAAACAAACTAAGAATTAGGTACATGTGGAGTAGGACATAGTTCAAGGGCATCAGTTCTTAACCAGTGTTGGGTTGTGGAGCACTTAGAAAATCTGATGAAAGCAATCTATTAGCCCTCTCCTAAAAATGCAAATGGATACAAAATTTTTCATATAATTTTTTGATGTTCAAAAATCCCTGTAACTCATATGGTTAAACATTTCTGTTCTAGAATGTAATTGAGTGGGTATAATTCAATAAAGTGAATAGGTTTCTATAGCCAAAATGCTATGACAAGGCATCGCTCATCTGTCAGATTGTTGTACTGTGGTGGCTTGTGTGTTGCTGTGATGCTGGAAGCTGTGCCACCAGTATTTCAAATACCAGCAGGATCACCCATGGTAGGCAGGTATCAGCAGAATTTCCAGATTAGGACAAAGAAGAAGGACCAGGTGATCAATTTCTTAAAAAAAAAAAAAAAGGCTATGAAAATCTAATGAATAGTAGCAGAACATTGTCTGAAATAGTGCTAGAAGATAGGCCCTTCAGGTTAGAAGACGCTCAAAATATGACTGGGGAAAAGCTACCTCCTCAAAGTTGAATCCACCTTAATGACACAGATGGAGTAAAGCTGCCAGGACCTTGATTTACTAATGTGGCATGACTCAAAATAAGAAGAAACAGCTGCAAACATCCATTAAAAATCAGAATGTGGAATGTACGAAGTATGAATCTATGAGAATTAGAACTTGTCAAAAATGAAACAGAACACATAAAGATCGCTATCCTAGGCATTTGTTAAGTGAAAAGAACTGGTAGTGGCCATTTTGAATTGGACAATCATGTGGCCTACCATGCTGGGAAAAACAAATTAAAGAGGAATGGTGTCACATTCATTGTCAGAAAGAACATTTCTAGATCTATCTTCAAGTACGATGCTGTCAGATAGGATAATGTCCACTATACCTACAAAGAAGATTGGTTAATATGACTGTTATTCAAATTTAGGCAACAACCACTAGGGCCAAAGATGAAGAAATTGAAGATCTTTACTGACTTCTGCAATCTGAAATTGATCAAATATGCAATCAAGATGCATTGATAATTACTGGCGATTAGAATGAGAAAGTTGGAAACAAAGAAGGGTCAGAAGTTGAAAAACATGGCCTTAGTGATAGAAGTGATATTGAAGATCACATGATAGAATTTTGTAAGACCAATTACTTATTCACCACAAATATCTTTTTTCAGCAACATAAACGGCGACTATACATGTGGACCTTGCTGGATGGAATACATAGGAATCAAATCAACTATATCTGTGGAAAGAGATGATAGAGAAGTTCAATATCATCAGTCACAACAAGGCAATGGGCCAACTGCAGAACAGACCATCAATTGCTCATATGCAAGTTCAATTTGAAACCAAAGAATATTAGAACAAGTCCATGAGAGCCAAAGTATCATCCTGAGTATATCCAACCTGAATTTAGAGACCGTTTCAAGAACAGATTTGATGCATTGAACACTAATGACCAAAAATCAGATGAGTTGTGGGACAACAAAAAGGACATCATACATAAAGAAAGCAAATGGTCATAAGAAGACAGGAAAGAAAGAAAAGACCAAAATGGACATCATAAGAGATGCTGAAACTCACTCTAGAATGTGGAGCAGCTAAAGCTAAAGGAAGAAATAATGAAGTTAAAGAGCTGAAAAGACGATTTCAAAGAGCAACTCAGGAAGACAAAGTAAAGTATTATAATGAAAAGTCCAAAGACCTGGAGTTAGAAAATCAAAAGGAAAGAACATGTTTGGCATTTCTCAAGCTGAAAGAGCTGAAGAAAAAATTCAAGCCTCAAGTTACAATAGTGAAGGATTCTATGGGGAAAATAATGAACAACAAAGGAAGTATCAAAACAGGATGGAAGGAATATACAGAGTCATTGCACCAAGAAGAATTGATCGACTTGCAGCCCTTTCAGGAGGTAACATATGATTAAGAGCCGATGGTATTTAAGCTGAACTGAAAGCATTGATGAAAAACAAGGCTCCAGAAACTGAAAGAATACCAATTGAGATGTTTAAAAAAATGGATTCAGCACTGGAAGCACTCACCTGTCTATGCCAAGAAATTAGGGAGACAGCTACCTGGCCAATTGACTGGAAAAGATCCATATTTGTGCCCATTCCAAAGAAAGGTGATACAATAGAATGCAGAAATTATTCAACAATATCATTAATATCACACACAAGTAATATTCTGCTGAAGATCATTCAAAAGAAGCTGGAGCAGTATATCAGCAAGGAACTGCCAGAAATTTAAGCCAGATTTAAAAAAGGATGTGGAATGAGGTATATCATCGCTAATATCAGATGGACCTTGGCTGAAAGCAGAGAATACCAGAAAGATGTTTACCTGTGTTTTACTGACTATGCAAAGTCATTTGACAAATTATGGATTATATTGTGAAGAATGGAAATTCCAGAATACTCAATTGTGCTCATGTAGAAACTGTACTTAGACCAACAGACAGTCATCTGAACAGAGCAAGGGGATACTGTGTGGTGTAAAATCCAGAAAAGTGTGCATCAGGACTGTCTACTTCACCATAGTTATTCAATTTATATGCTGAGCAAATAATCTGAGAAGCTGAAGTATATGAAAAAGAACACAGTATTAAGATTGGAGAAAGATTCATTAACAACCTGCCATATGCAGATGACACAATATTGCTTACTGAAAGCTTAGTGGACTTGAAGAACTTACTGATGATCATTAAAGACTACAGCCTTGTATGAATTACACCTCAGCATAAAGAAATCAAAAATCCTCACAACTGGACCTATAAGCAACATTGCGATAAATGGAAAAAATATTGAAATTGTCAAGGATTTCACTTTAGTTGGATCCATAATCAACACCCATGGAAGTAACAGTGATGAAATCAGAGGACTTATTGCATTGGCCAAATCTGCTGTGAAAGACCTCTTTAAAGTGTTAAAACACAGAAATATTTCTTTGGGGACCAAAGTGCCCCTGACCCAAGCCATGGTATTTTTAATCGTATCATATGCACGTGAAAGCTGAACAATCAATAAGGAAGACCAAAGAAGAATTGATGCCTTTGAATTACGGTGTTGGTGAAGAATATTGAATATACCATGGACTGCCAGAAGAATGAACAAATCTGTCCTGGAAGAAGTACAGCCAGAACGCTCCTTGGAAGCAAGAATGGGGAAACCTCATCTCAGGTACTTTCGGCATGTTATCTGGATGGACCGGTGCCTGGAGAAAGACATCATACTTGGTAAAGTAGAGGATCAGTGAAAAAAGGAAGACCTTCAATGAGATGGATCGACACAGAGTCTGCAATAATGGGCTCAAATATAGCAACTACTGTGAGGATGGAGCAGGACCAGGCAGTGTTTTGTTCTGCTGTACATGTGGCTGCTATTAGTCCAAACCTACTTTATGACACCTAACAGCAGCAACAACATCTTGGAGATTTTCTTCTCTGGGAGTGGGGTATAAAGATTCTCCTAATTCCTATCGCAGTAGGGAACAAGAAATAGAACACACAACAGCAAGCCTCCCCTTATAGAGCACAGCCTTTCCACCTAAGCTTACTACATAGTGGGAACCAGACCAGAACACATCTTTCCAGGCAGAAAGACATGAAGGAGATAATCTGGGGAAGACAAATTGAGTTTTGTCCCTAAATTGACTAATCAAGTCACTTCTTCCTCCCATGGGAAGGAATGAAGAGAAGTCCCTGAGTGGCACAAATGGTTAAGCACTTTGACTACTAATCAAATGTTTGGCTGTTCACACCCACCCAGAGGTGGCTTGTTATCTGCTTCTGAAAGATTACAGCCTTGTAAACCCTATGGAGTACCACTCTATTCTGTAACATATAGGGTATCCGTGAGCTGGAATCAACTTGATGGCAACTGGTTTGGTTTTTTGTTTGTTTATGGTGTGTGTATTGTAGCAAATTCTTTGACACACTTTCCACCTGGATGTGGTGTCTATATCCCTCTTCCCTTGAGTCTAGGCAGACCTTATATGTGCTTTATCCAGTAGAAATCAGTGGGAGCGAAGAAGTGATGCTATGCTAGTTTCTTCGCCCAGGCCTTAAGTTACTAACAGCTTCTGCTTCCTGTACTTAGAACACATTTTGGAGAAAGCTAAGTGCTATGTAAGAAGTCTAATTACCCTGAGACCACCATGCTGTAAGGAGTCATAAGCTAGTATGTAGGCAAACAAGAGGGAGAGATATGTTCAGTCAGCCCCTATCTTTTCCAAGCTTTCTAGGATTGGCATCAGATATATGAATAAGGAAGCCTTCAGGCTACTTGAGCTCTAGCAATAATGTGACTGCAACTGCATGAGAGGACCCCCAGTCCCCCATATACACACACAGCAAAAATAACACAGCTTGAGCCCAGTAGTCTAACAGAACCATGAAAGATAGTAATAAATTTTTATTTTAAACTACTAAGTTTTATATAATAGGGTTTAGAAGATTAAGAATTCTGTCAAGAAAAGGAAGTAGGGATTTTTTTAAGATGGAGTTGTTATTAGTTGCCAAGGAGTAGGATTTGACTCATGGCAACCCCATATACACTAGAAAACAAAAACAAAACCAAAAAACATTGCCTGGTCCTGCACCATTTTATTGGACAATATCCTGTTGTGATCCCTAGGGTTTTCATTGGCTAATTTTCTGAGGTAGACCATTAGACTTTTCTTCCTAGTTTTCTCAGTTTGGGAGTGCCACTGAAACCTGCCTAGCATGGGTGACCCTGTTGGCATTTGAAATACTGGTGGCATAGCTTCCAGCATCATAACAACACACAAGCCACCACAGCATAACAAAGTGATAGATGGGTGGTGGTTCCTAACTGGAGAAGGGGGTAAAAGTAGAAAGTTAATAAACAGAAAGTAGAAGGAGCCCTGGTGGCACACTGCTTAAGTGCTCGGCTGCTAAGGGAAAGATCAGTGGTTCAGAACTGGCAATGTGTTCCCATAAAGATTACAGCGTATGAAACCCTTTTGGGCAGTTTTACTCTGTCCTGTAGGGCTACTATGAGTCTGATTTGACTTGATGGCACGCAACAATGACAACAATAGAAAAGAAAAGGTCTTAGAATTCTTGATGATGCTTCCAATGGAAGGCAAGCTGAGGAGGATCCAAAGAGTCCCTAGCAAAATATAGGAGACCTGAATCCCCCTGAGAACGTATTTCCAAAGGACAAGGCATTTTAAATTGCTAAGGATGCTTAAGTTAATTAAGACATGGGGCCTAGCAGTAGAGAATTCTAGCAAGTTTAATGGCCTTGGGGCCTTTCCAATGAAGAAAAATCTTGCGTTGGTTTCAACCATCGAAATATATCTAAGTATTGCATTAAAAAATGCTTTGAGCAGCTGAATTCTCTTTAATGCATTTGTTCTACAAAGCACTTAAAGTGAGGCATATGATGGAGAGGTAAGCCAAGTACTGGTGAAGCACCGGCAGTGGTGGCCCTGGCCTTATTTTCCAGTGTGCCCAGCCAGCCCAGGGAACTGCACTTCTAGTTGCTGTTGATAAGACTAGGTTTGCTTATCTGGCAGACCTGCCATCTGTGCTGTCACCTCTGCCTGAGCTAACACATAACAGACACAGTATTAACTTCTATCTCTTAGATAATGTCTTCACCTAAGTCTGGTGTGAAGAGGTGATGATATCTGTTGGAAGTGAGAATTTTACCCTGAGATACAATACTAAGTTGAATAGGTATGTCCAGTCGAAAGCAGGATTTAGTAAAATCTTTAAATTAATTTAATTCAGGAGGACAGGAAGACAATCAAATCAGAAAATTTAGGTGAGGATACACACTTTGGAAAATCAATTGCCTGCCAGCATGGCAGGCTATATGGACAAAACAGTCTGGTGTTTGCCAAACCCTGCTTCACATTGCATCGATATTATTACAAGCAAAGTACCATGTGGAATTCTGGTTGTTATTCATTAAACAGCATGGTATTTTGGGCAATGTGGGATTATTTATTTATTTATTTTTATACAGGAATATAAAGAGGAAATGACATTGTTCCTGCCTTCGAGTAATTTATTATATAGCTGTATTTTAGACCCCAGCCTGTGAATCTATGCTAATCCAATTGTATAACACTAGTTGGTATTAGAAATTTTATCCTGAGTTCTATATGTCAATATTTAAAATGAGTGATTAATGTGAAGTTTCTATTTACATCCATATTACATATTTCATATTACTTATGCACAATGGAGAGATAGATGTTGTTAGTTGCCATCAGTCAGTTCCAACTGATAGCGACCCCATGTACAACAGAATGAAACACTGTCTGGTCCTGCACCATCCTCAAAATCACTGCTATGCTTGAGCCCATTGTTGTAACCACTGTGTCAATCCATCTAGTTTAGGGTCCTCCTCTCTTTCACTGACTTTACCAAGTGGGCGGTCCTTCTCCAGAGACTCGTTCTTCCTGATAACATGTCCAAAGAATGTGAGAGGAAGTCTTGCCATCCTTGCTTCCAAGAAGCATTCTGGCTGTACTTCCTCCAAGACAGATTTGTTCATTTCTTCTGGCAGTCCATGGTATATTCCATATTTTTTTTTGCCAATACCATACTTCAAAGGCATCAGCTCTTCAGTCATCTTTATTCATTGTCCAGCTTTCCCATGCATATGAAGTGACTGAAAATATCATAGCTTGGGTTAGGCACACCTTAGTCCTCAAAGTGACATCTTTGCTTTTCAACACTTTAAAAGAGGTCTTTTGCAGCAGATTTTCCCAGTGCAAAAATTCATCTGATTTCTTCACTAATGCTTCCATGGGCCTTGACTGTAGATCCCAGTAAAATGACAACTTCAATCTTTTCTCTATTTGTCATGATGTTGCTTATTGGTCCAGTTGTGAGAATTTTTGTTTTCTTAATGTTGAGGTGTAATCCCTATTGAAGGCTGTAGTCTTTGATCTTCATCAATAAGTGCTTCAAATAGATAGATTGATCTACAGATACACAATCACTTTTTCATTCTGTGACTTCCTAATGTTTTGCTTTAGGCATAGACTCAATTTTAGTCCAACTCTCTGTCATTTAAAGATAACCTTTCCATTTGATATGTATCTGATATATATCAGACCAAACTTTAATGGGAAGACAAGTATTTCCTTGTTATAGAATGAGGCATTTTGAAAGGTATGTTAACTCTTCAGATCATTAAAGTGTCTTTTAGTAAATCATTCCTAAAAAAATTTACCAAAATGTTCTATTAATGTAAAATATTTGTAAATGTCCCTAGATGTGGTGGTTTTAGAATGTAGCCTCTAAATGCTTTGACACTTCTCCCACCCAAAGGTGGGGCTAATTCCTTCCCCTCGAGTCTGAGTAGACATGTCCCTGTGTCCACCAGTAGATTCCAGCAGAAGTGAGGCTACAGTGACTTGTGGTTCATAAAAGGTCATGCAGGTCTGTTTGATTTTCTTGGAGTGTTTGGCCTCAGCTTTGTCCCTTTGGAACCCAGATGTCCTGCTGCAAGAATCCCAAGCCATTGGAACAAGATACATGTGGGTTATCTGACTGACTGCCCCAGTTAGCCTAGCATTTAACTCATCCCAACCCAGGTGTCAGACAAGTGAGTGGCAAAATCTCTAGGCGATTCTAGTCCCAGCTGTTTCAGTCACTTTCAGTCATTTAATCCTTGTTAGGTGAGACCACAGATTTCATGGAGGAGAGACAAGCCATTCCTTTTGTGCTCTGCCTGAATGCTTGACCAATGCATCCGTGAGGAAACAAAATGCTTGTGATTTTATACCGGCAAGTTTGGGGTAGCTTGTTAAAGGCAGGTTTTATTCTAAAACAAGAGAAACTTATTTAACTTTAAAGACCTTAGCAAGCACAATTTTTTTGTCCTAGGCTCTTTACTATTTGATAGACTAGTTCATTTAATAAAAAATACCAACCAAAACCAAACCCACTGCCATCGAGTCGACCCTATAGGACAGAGTAGAACTGCCCCATAGTGTTTCCGAGGAATGCCTGGTAGATTTGAACCACTGAGCGTTTGGTTAGCAGCCGTAGCTCTTAACCACTACGCCACCAGGGTTTCCAATAAAAATATATTATACTATTGAATAAAAGTTCATTGTATTCTTCACATACACTATGTCAGGGTCCTACCAAAATTCAACATCTTCTGGTAAGTTATTTCGGCTCCCAAGAAGTTTTGCTACTTTAACATTATTGTAATCAATTTATAGCCAAATTTCCATATAGAGCCAAGTCTTGGAAAATCACTAGTTTCTTAGCTAAACAGTTAGTTTTCCTTAGACTAAATACTTTAGATCTTTTCCACAAAACTCTTTTATTGCCTTGTTATTATAGGTTTTAAAGACAGGTTATAAGGAAATATCTTGACTTGCTTCCTGCTTTTTTATTTTGCCTTAAAAAACCAGAAATTTATTTTCTTACAGTTTTGGAGGCTAGAAATGAAGGTGTTGGCAGGGCCATGCTCTCTCTGAAGGCTCAAGGGGAGACTCTGTTCCATGCCTTTCTCTTAGCTTCTGGTGTCTCCGGCAATCCTTGGCCTTCCTTGGCTTGTAAATACATCACTCAAATCTCTGCCTCCTTGTGCTTCTTATTTGAAGACATATCCACATGCACTTAAGAAGAAAAAATGTAAATATGTAACCTGTAACATCTGTAAAGCCATCACAGGATAGATATCTTTTTATTAAACCTCTCTCTAAAAAATAAAAAATAACACTGCTGTCAAGTTGATTCCAACTTACAGCCATCCTAAAGGCCTTTGCAAATAAACTTATTTTCGTCCTTTTAAATTCCATCCTGCAAAATTACCTTTAGGATAGTTTTGGATTTATTCTTCTTTGTTTAATAATTTTACTCACATTTTATTTTAATCTTTTTTTTTTTTTTTTAATCAGTTTGCGGATGTTCTACTCTAGTAGTTGCAACATGAGGAACCACCCAAAACTCACTGCTGTCAAATCGATTCCAACTCATAGCGACCCTGTAAGACAGAGTAGAACCGCCCCGTAGAGTTTCCAAGGCTGCAAATCTTTGCAAAAGCAGACTGCCACGTCTTTCTCTCATGGAGCAGCTGGTAGGTTCAAATCGCCAACCTTTTGATTAGCAGCTGAGAGCTTTAACCATAGTGCCACTTGGGCTCACATGACTGAAAGTGATTCTTTAAAGGCTTTAAATGATTAGAATTTTAAAATGCTAGAAAGAATATATATATGAAACATATTTATATATATTTATATACATATATGTATGTATATAGGGAATAAGTGGTAAAGCACAATAATAATATGAACACCCATGAACTTATCACCTGACTTAAAAATTAGAATATTACCAACATCATTGTGTCTACTAGTATGTGCTCTTTCAATATTCCACTTGCTACTTCAGATGTAAGCATGATTGTGAATTTTGCATTACAGTTCCTTCGGTTTAAAAAAAAAAAAAATCAGTTTCACTACGAATGCATCCTTGGAAATACACTGTTTATTTTTCTTGTTTTTGCATTTTAAACATAGTATGACACTGAATATAGTCTTTTACATCAGAATGCTATACTGTTAAAATTTACCGTTAAAAATTACGTTTGCGGTACTTGTTTGGTATTTCTTCAGTTACAGAAGTTCTTTGCTAGGGTTTCGTTTTGTAATCATGATGCTGGCATGATGCTTTTTCTTGATCTATTGAAAAGATGTCTTTTGGCTTATTTTACTCTGTTAATGTGGTAAATGATAGTAATGTTAATCTGACATTTCTTTCCTATAATAAAAGTATGTATGTGCATATGAATATGTATATGTACATATATTTACATATAGTCCCTGGAGAAGGACACCATGCTTGGCAAAGTACAGGGTCAGCGGAAAAGAGGAAGACCTTCAATGAGGTGGATTGACACAGTGGCTGCAACAACGGGCTCAAGCATAACAACGATTGTAAGGATGGTGCAGGACCGGGCAGTATTTCGTTCTGTTGTGCATAGGGTTGCTATGAGTTGGAACTGACTCAATGGCACCTAACAACAACAACACCTGTGTATATGTGTGTATTTATGTCTCTGTATGTATATGTGTACATACAAAACAATTGCTGTCAATGTCCATTTGGACCTTCCATTTCATTGTGCTCCAAAAAACATCCAACAGCTAGCATTTTTAACTCTGATCCTAAGGGCTTTTTCTGGAACTCCAAAGGCTACTTGGCCCATTTATGACAGGTCTGAAATGTTAGCAAAGTAAATACTCCAGTCTTTTGCAGGTTGAATAGGATAATTCTGAGGCAATGATTAACTCTTGTTCATAGAATTTTCTCGTAGAATTAAGGCCCAGTAGTAGTATCTAGATTAATACTATACCCTATGCCTTCCTTTTCTTGTACCATTTTCCCACTACCCCATATAAACCTTTGCATCTGAATTCTTGTCTCAGCTTCTGCTTCTGGGAGAACACAGATTAAACCCTGGCTGGATTTGGTGTGATGATATTTTGTTTAGGATTTTCACATTTATGCTTATAAGTGAGATTTGTCAAAAAAAATTTGCATTCTATCACGTCAATGTCTTGTTTTGATATCAGAATTTCGTTGATCACATGAGTTGGAGAGTATTTGCCTTTATTCTATTTTTTGAAGACTTTGCATGAGATTGAGAATAATCTTTTCCTTGGAAGTTTGATAGAAGTTATCTGTAAAATCATCTGGGTCTAATGTTTGTTTATAGAAATATTTCTTAAACCATTGACTGAATTTCTTTGAAGGTAATTGAATATGTGGTTCAGGAATTTGGATTGGAAATGGCTAGGTGAGTCTTCTGCTCTATATGGCATTTTCTAAAGCCACTCAATATTCAGCTGGTGGCTAGTATTTTCTAGGTGGTCAAAGACAGAAGCTGGAAGGTTGGGTGCAGCTGGGCCCCTCTTCCCCTTCACAGAGTCTGAGGTCCTCTCCAGTAAGGTAGTTGGAGTTCTTACATGGTGTCTCATGGCTCCAAGAGGCAGGCATATTTTCATTTCCACGTTATTTTAATGGCCAAAGAAATTACAAAAACCAGACTAGATTCAAGGAACTGGAACATAGATACCATTGCTTGGTGGGAAAAACGTAAAGGAATTTGTTTATAGATTATTACATTGTCCTTTTTACAATTCCTTAATATGGATGGTTAGCTTATTCATTTTCTTTTTTTTTTTTTTTAGTATAAAAATCAAGGTAAATGTTTCTATTTCTTTTAATACATCTCAAAAGTTTGGTTTTATAGCATTTCCATTATCATTTAGTCCTAAATATTTTTTTTAATTTTCATTTTAGTTTTTTATTTGACTCAATAGTTATTTAGAAATGGGTTTCAGTGTCCCAAATATATGGAGATTTTTTGTTGTTGTTTATACATTTTCTTGCCTTCTAATTTAATTGCAGTGTGGTGACAAATCATTATATGCATGATTCTGATTCTCCAAAATCTTATTGATATGTTCTTTTGCCTGCATTTATATTGTCATTTAAAAATGATCCGTGTGTACATGAGAATAATATGTATTTTCTTTTTGTACAGAGTAGAGCCTCTATACCTATCGATCTATCTAAATATGGGAATGCACACACACACACACACACACACACAAGCACATCTTATTTTTTCCCATATTAATTGTACATTAATTAAGAACAGTGCATTGAAATCTCCCACAAAGAAGTTGTTTATTTAGGTCTCATAGAAGACTGTACTGATTGTAGAAGAACATTGTATCTATTCATCCTAAAATGTAGTAAATTCTGAAAAATAATTGAATGAGATAATAAATAGAATGCCTGTACTGGGTTTTTTGGGTACCTAAAAAGCATTCAGTAAATTGAATCTTTGACCTGAACATAATGTGTATTTATATGTGGAATATGAAAGTCTTATACTTGTTGGATATTTCTTTATATATCAAATTGAAAAAAAAAAAAATACACAGTATTCGCACATAACCCTTTCAAGATCTGTGGGACATATGGTATTCCACCCACTTTTTATGCCTCATGGAGTTCTTTGGAAAGGGGGTGGCCAGATTTTAATACATTTAGCCTCAAGGTGGAAGCCTTTTGAAACGTATGAAGCTCAAAAATCCTGAGTGGGAGCCTCTTTTTTTGTGTAGATTGAGCATTGTTTTAGGTGATGCCTCCCAGATTTGTGAATTTTCTAAAATTTTGACAAGTTTGCCTTTATTTCTGTGAGATAAGCTTCCCCACTATGTTTTCCTTTTACCTATGTTCTCGTGAGAATGTACTTAGGGTAAGAAAAAGCTATTCCCAGTCTTCATTTAGTCAGAGTGGCCATTTTGTCCTTCATGCCATTCATTGTTTCCAGTGTTAGTTGCTCTCTTCTTTTCCAGATTCTGAGCAGTAAGTAATGCCTTTCCAATAAGGAATACTGCATTGCAGCGGTACTTTTCAAGAAATTGAAACTCCTATAAGTTATTCTTACCCTGCATTCAATCTTAGGGCCCAATTGTTACTTCCACATGTAGCAGGTGGAATGCACCAAAAAGTTTTACAGTATTCCAGGACAGCTGTTTCTACTTCTTAGCTATTAATACTGCTTTGTTATAATGAAGAATACAAAGAGGTGGTAATTTTCCTGACATTCAAATCCCTTAGTTTTAGTTATTTTGCCTTTAAGTGCTGCTTTTGTGGTAATGAAGAATGTATTGTAGTGGTAATTTTTCTGGGATTAAAAAAAAAATATCCCTTAGCTTTATTTATTTGGGCTGTAAGAAATGCTTTTGCAGCAAGGAAGAATGCATTATACAGTATTTTGAAAAGTTTCATGAAAAGTAATAAAGAGGCTAAGAAGAAGGAGACTAGAATAAATTATGTGTACAACCGTTTCCAGGTGCCTTTATGTTTTACCTCATGTTTTGCAAATTCTCAAGAAAAAAAAAAAAAGATTTTATCATTGACTCGTATCAGCAGGATTTCTGTTGCCCAGAGTCCACTGGGACATAAGTATTTACAGATAATGGGTATCAAAATATGCAACTCATAACAAAAATTCTGAATTGGTCCTTTAATCAGCATGCCTTCATTAGTGAAAACACATAGTATCAACAAAAAATTCAAAAGAGAAAATAATTGGGCCTTGAAAGGGTTAAATATAGTCCCAATTTTCAGTATATTCTTCAACCAAGAATCAAGGTCAGGAGGCACGTGTTTGACTCCCTACCATTCTCCGTGTATGGAACACTGTGTGACTTGGCACTCAAGTGCAACCTTTGTATGTACAGCGTTTCTCTCCAGGCTGCACACATCACTCAGGCTCTGTCACTGCTGATCCTTTTTCAAGCTCCATCAGAGCTCGAAGCATACTTTATTGGAATTAAAAGTCTTTTATACAGTAGGTGTGTTTTAGAGTAAGTGTTTTAAGAGAGTAACAAAAAAAAATGTTTCTCTTATATATCCTTCACATAAACCAAGAACTGACTCATATGCTTTACCAGACGATACATCCAACTGCAAAGTTTAATCTGTGTCACAGCACAGTCATTGCTCACTCACATTGTTTACCACTGACGTTGTGTTGTTGTATCCAGCAGTATGCTTTGAAAAACAGGCCCGTAACTCATTCTGCTTTCTTTCTGCACACAATATTATCATAAATTTTGTGCTCAGGGTGTCTATCTTTTTGGCAATATGGTGACTTAAATTTTCATTTTCTAGAAAGGATGCAACTTTGAATGATGCTTCTGTATTTTCAGTCTCTTTATGTTTGCCCCAAAATTAATGAATTTGATTCTAGCAACCATTTTGTACTTATTCTGGAAGGAGATCCATTTGTTTGCTAGATAAGGCACTGTTTTGTTTCAAAATGATGTGTAAACTTCACCGGCTTCATAACGCTACTTGCTAATGCTTCATACAGATAGTGCCAAATTGAAAATGGGAAAGATGGATTGCTCGCCCAAATAAAGTCAGGTTTTCAGATACTCATCTTTGCACTTCCTATTGGTACTTTCCTTTTGTGCTTTTGTGGCTACCCACGGGAATTACCATACTCCAATTTTCACTAATGTTACTATACTTAAGTTCACTTTTTTTTCTTTTCTGACCTGCGGAAAATATCATAATAATGATATTATTTCATTGAATAATATTGAATTCAATGAAAAATAATATTGAATTCAACGAAAAATTTTTTCATTGAAAAAATAATATCGTAATAATGATATTATTTCATTGAATCCTCTTTGAGACATTTACCCTCTTTTGTAAATTTGGGATATAGTATAAACGTATTAGTGACAATCAAGTATACAAATTAAAACATAAAATAATTAATATGCAATTGACATGAAAATGTATTTTAGGCAAGATGAGCTGGACCCATACAGATCTTATAATACCTGAAAAACCTTTGGAAATGTCTTATAAGTAACTAGTGAGATTTCTGCAAAAAATTAATTTTACCTTTTGCGTTTGTGAAATGAATGTCAGCGATTTTCTTTTCTTTGTTTTTTCTTCTGAAATTGCAAACCTATCTGCTGATCCTTTGATAGGTCACCTGAGACTGCATGGTCCAGGGCCTCAATTGGAGAAAACACTGCTCTGAGGTGGTACTAAACAATCAACGGCCACGAGAAGATCAACTACCTATGAGGTGGCGACCATATTCTAAGTTAAGATGAAGAACTGAAAAACAATTCTTGGTTATTGCCTTTTATATATCCTTAGATTGATTCTTGTCCATTTTTTTATAGCATTCTTGATAATAAATAATAAGTAACTTATTAAAAATGCAATCTTTTTGTGTGTGTGTGGCTGGGAAATTTTTAAAATGTTATAACAGTTTTTTAAATATAAAATATGTTCCTTATTGTTCAAAATTCCAGATAAACCCTGTTGGTATATTTACATTACAATAAATAATGCTATATTTACATTACAGTTATAAAATGTAAAGAAAACTAATTAGTCATCTTCGAATGAGACAAGTTCTTCCCAAAACCAGCTATTTGATAATGATGAGAAGGGAAAAAGGGTAAACTCGGTGCTAGACAAAAATCTGTCTGGTTTACAGAGAAGCTTCTTTACTGGGCTTATTTTATTGGTGCCTGCACTAGTAAGTTTAGCCTCTCCTTTTCTTTTGTTAATAAAAATTAGCAATTGCAGGACTACTTCTCACTCTGCCTTATGGTATGGTTACAGGGGTCTTCAATGCAGTCTCCCTTGGCACTTGGTGCTGTCCCACAGAACACAGAAAGACTCCTGCTGGCGCCCTCAGATCTTCAATTGCTGTTATAGTCAAGGGTATATTTAATCAATATGTTATGGGTTTCCCCTCAGGGTTTGCCACTAACTTTGGAAAACTTGGTGTTCTGAAGGCTTAGTGTGAGATCTACAGCTTCAGGCATCCGTTTTCAGTGTTCTCTTTCACTCTAATAAACAGTGAATGCACTTGGGAGTCCTTCCTCATATATATTGAGGATCACAATAACATCCATTTGTATATTTCATCAAGTGTCTAATTTCCTTTTTACGTTTCTTTTACAATTTTTTTTTTGAGCTTTTCAGTAGGGGAGAAGAAATGTATTTATCATCAAGAACTGTAAACTTTAAAATTTTCTTTTTGGATTCAAAATGCATCCATAAAAGGATATCTGCTTATATCCTAAGGGTAAAACGTCATACATGTTCCATAGCTACAAGAGTTTAGTAAGACTTGAAAAATTCTGTTTGGTAACACCTCTTTCCTCTTGCCAACCTACTCAAGTGTGTGTGTGTATATTTGTGTATGTTTATTTATAAAGTATTCCAAAAGAAACTGCAAAATAGAAAAAGAAGGAAGTTCTCACTAATCTTATTATTTACTTAGCAACATTATTATTTTTCTCTAGGTAATACTTAATTTTTTTGAATAGCTTCCACTGTTTTCTCAAATTTTTAAATTGCCACGATGAGTATACAGACATTTTTTTGTGCCCTTCATAAAACTTAATGTTAAATAAGATACATTTTCCACACTGCTCAATGATCTTCAGAGACAGCATCATTTTAAATGGTTGGAATAAATTGCATCTATTAGTTTTAATATTAAATTAACTTTCTTTTTCTTAGAAATTTCTATTGTTTTAAAACTTTTTCTTCTGAAAATAATCTTGTATAGAGAACCGTTGTTTTATCATTCAGAACCTTGAGTCACTGGATTTCCTGGGGTTAAATTTGGGTAGGCTGTCATGATTAGCTGATGAGCTTCAAAGGATGAAGCTGCAAATGATGAAAGAATTGAATCAAATGAGGTAAACCAGCACTACCACCAATCAGACTTCATAAATGAGCCATCTCCCTGAAAGATAAGAGATGGAGCCTGAATAAAGGGTTCCATGGCTCACTGTAGAAGATCTCCATTATTGCTTCTAGGGTCCACTGTGTTCTTGTCAGAGGATAAGGAGAAAGGTGAAAAGCATGAAGAAAATCTTACATCTATGTATAACTTTTGCAATATTTTGAATAATTTTTTAATCTAAATCCTAGAATTGATATTATTGAGTTAGACCACACAGGGTTGTGGCTTCTTAAGAAATGATACCGTGGTAGAGATGGCTATTTGTCTACCAAATGTTGATATTCCCACTCCATTACGTTGTTGCTGGAAGGTCTCTGCCTGGCCAGGGACTCCATTTCCCAGCCTTTCCTTCTCATCCTCACATCAAGGTACTGACACGTGACTAGTTTATGCAAATATAATATGAGCAGAAGTGATGGGTGTTACTTAAATGGTTAAGAAGTAGCAGTATCTTCTCCATTTTCTCTCTCTTCTTTGTTGGCTAGATCTCTGCATGCCCAGAAACTTCCAAACCAAGTATTCAGCAATGTAAAATCTCTAAAATACTGGGTTCCTAAATAATTGTGGATAGAAGAGCTTGTCCCCTTCCCAAGTCTGTCTTTTGTTACATGGAGTCTATGTGAATGGGAATATTTGGAATGTTAAACCACTGAGATTCTGGAGTCTCCACTACACTGTCTTCTTTTCCTGAGTACACAGAAAAGCTGAACTTCCCAGACTGCCTTGTAATTAGATTGAAACCATGTGATTGAGTTCTCACCAAAGGGAATTCTGGTGAATAAAAGTGATGAGTTTCTTAAGGTCAGAGACAGATGAGAGTAAGCATGCATTCCTTGTCCTCTTAATCTCTCCTACATATAACCGGAATATAAGAATGCTGAATAATAGTGTTGTAAAATGGAATCAGCCTAGATTCCTAGGACACTTTTGAAGAAAAAGCCACCAAAGAGAGTTCCATGACCTTTATCGGACTGCAATGTAAGTGAAAAATAAACATTCTTTTTAGGCTAAGCCACTGAGATTTCAGGGTTTGACTCTTTCAGCCTCTAAAAACAATATCCTGATGCATGGGATTACCCTAACTAATAAAATTGCCAAATGCAATGTGTGAAGCTTGTCAAACTCATGATAGTCAGACTTTATCTCCGACTTCCTCTTGGGTGGTTATTTCTTTAATTCCATTGAAGACGGTTTTATACTGTAAGAAGTCAAAGAAAAGAGAGTCATTGAGTCATTCTTAAATTCCTTTCTCATTATTTTCAAGTAGAGAAACCAAATTGCATTTGAAGGATTCACATATACAATCAATGAATGTGTCTAGCAAAAAGATAAACACCACAAATAAGTCACTGGAATAGTTCCCTCAGCATCAATACCTGCTGGGTATCAAGATAACCTGTAGCCCATTTCCTTGTATGTGTATGTGATTAATCCACAAAGATATTTATTTCTGATGCTGCAATCGTGCAAGATCCACAGGAGGGCTAATATTAATTACTAGGTGAAAGGGGCATAAATATGAAGAATGGGTAAGGATGTTCATTCATTTATTCATTCAGGAGACTTTATTGTTTGTTCTCCAATAGGCTGTAAACACAAGGTAAGTTAGATGCTGGTAAAGTCTGCTGTTCTCAGTCCCTCTGGACTCTGAGTATCTTATAAAGTTGCTATGTGATTATGTATGTTTGAGGCCCAGGTATTACGTAATCTGTGGAAAATTTGCAAGATGGCATTTGTAGTGTTGTAAGAAAGTGTACCCGGAAGCTAGATGTTAGATCCTGGTGCTGTGCCTGGCTAGTCAGTTTTTGCAACTATATAAGGTAATTATGTAGGAAGTTCAGGATTTTGTGGTTGGTTATATAAAAAAGCATGGTATAGACAGACAGGCATAACCTGAGGGATCACACGTAAACTAGGAGGATTTGAAAAATTGTGGTCACCCAAATTCTCCAGGTTTGCTGTTTCCTATTATGCTGTTCTGAGAATAAATATTTTGCACCTATCACAGCAAAGTGTAACTTCCACTGGTTTTAAGAGTTAAAATGTTCATTTTCTTTAAGCTACCTTTCCAGTCTTATCCAGAACTATCCCTCCCCACCCTACTATATAATTCTTGAAGAACTTGGACCCTGACAGCAAAATATACAAAACTGGATGGATCTTGTTGGCTCACTGTAGTGACAGATGTTTTTCATTGTTGTATTGGACAAAGCACCCTGACAATTCACCACGATCATTCCATTGTATAAGGCAATGTTTTTTATATTATTTTGAACCACTTTTTTAAGCTAGTTATGAAACACCTCTTTGACAATTTACATAAGGACAAAGATAGGAAGAGAGAATTGTGATGGAACAGAGTCAAGCTGTGGTAGGCTGACTGAATGTTACCTTACAGGGCAAACTTGACTTTGTAGATGTGATTCAGTTAAGGTTCATGAGATGGGAAGGTTATCCTGGATATGTGGGTGTGCCCTAAGTATAATCACAAATGTCCTTATAAGAAGGAGGCAGAGGGAGACTAGACTAGAGAAGAGAAAGCTATGTAATGACGGAAGTGGAGTTAGGAATGATGCACTTTGAAGATGGAGGAAAAGGTCACAAGCCAAGG
The DNA here is from genome assembly GCF_030014295.1 of Loxodonta africana. Lineage (NCBI taxonomy): Eukaryota > Metazoa > Chordata > Mammalia > Proboscidea > Elephantidae > Loxodonta > Loxodonta africana. Next base: position 67,529,521 of record NC_087343.1, read on the forward strand.
AATACAGGCAATCACTCAGGTTGGAAATATCAAGGGAATGGATTCTTCCCTGGAGCCTCTGGAGGGGGTGTGGCTCTGCTGTCACCTTGGTTTTGTCCCAGTGAAACCCAGTGCAAGCTTCTGGCTTCCAGAAATATAAGAGAATAAATTTGTGTTGTTTTAAACTACCAAGTTTGTGGTGATTTGTCACAGCAGTCACAGAAAACTAATACACAGACAGGAGTAAGCCTTACCGAAGTAGCAGTTAGTACATTTGAAATCCAAGGTGTGTTTCTGAGCAGAATGCCCTGATCGGTTAGTCAGAAAAGTGAGTTAGAATTAATTGTAAAATGTTGAAAGCCAGAAAGAGGTAATCAAATCCAGAAAACCAGGGATTCTGATACCCAGGCAGATAGTAGCAGGAAAAAACTTGGATAACTAAGCAGGACACAGTAGGATATGAGGTGGAGGTTTTTCTTTCTTTCTTATGTTATTATATACAGTTTCAAAACCTGAGGTGTACTTAGTGAAAACTGAATGTTTCCTTTACCACCACTTCCCACAATTGATCTTACTGCAACTGTCACCTAATGCCAAAATTATGTCGTTGTCAGGTGCCGTCGAGTTGATTCCGACTCATAGTGATTCCATGTACCACAGATTGAAACAATTATAGTGAATAAAAAACAAATAATCTCAGTGGCATCCAAAAATAAATATTTGTATCTTGTTTACAATTTTGTAGGCCATTTGAAGGTAGTTCTACTTCAAGCTGTAGGTCTGTGTGTTGGCTAGGCAACTCAGTTCCATGTTTCTCTTATTTTTGTTGGACCAACAAGCATATTCTTCTTGAGGCAATGGCAGAGACACAAGAGGCAGAACTTCTCACAAGTGCATTTCAAAGTTCCCATTTGAGCCATGGCTATTAAAAACTGTTTAGCAAAAGCAAATGACATAATCAAACCAAAGTCAAGGGCTGGGGAATGAATTGAAACATGACTTAGTTAAGTGTATATATAGACGGGAATGTGGAGATTTGAAGTTAATGTCATCTACGATAATTTGCCTTCTTGGTCCCAATGACACATGTCCTTCCCCTATTCAAAGTACACTCACCCCTTTCCCAATTCTCCCCAAATTCTTATTCAATCACAATATCACTCTTGAAGTCCAGGATCACATGTCTAATTGCTGCTCTTTTATCTGACAATATATGAACTGAAGAAAATTAATCTGCCCTACCCATAGTCAATGTGCAATGGTAGAATGGGAACTGGATAAATTCAACAAACATTTCCATTTGAACAAGGGAAGAATGGTAGGTACATAGCTTTCCCCAAAAAAAAGAAAAAACTCTGAAACCCACCGACAAAATATTGACAGATCCCTCTACCCTTTGATTTGTGCCCATTTCTTTTCTCTGAGAATGGCCTCCCGTCCATTGTTTTCCACAGAGCTCCACTCCACCCTCGGGGATATTCTTCCTTTTCTATCCTCCTCCTCAGCCATTTTTAAAAAAAGCATCGGGAAATATGTCCTTTGTGGCAGGAGATTTTTCAGCATGTTTCCTGCCTTTCGAAAGTCAATGGCCTATCTTTTGATACCTTGAAATGTCTCAGTCCCTTTTAATTTAGATGGCAACACTTCATCGATACGGATCTTGCAAAAACTTTATGGATTATATATATATATATGTTTATGTTTGATTCCAAACAACCTAAAGGTCACAGTTATAACTCTCTTTAAGACATGCTTCTCTGCATTTATTTGCTTTAGCTACATCAGGAGGACCTCTGTGTCCCAGTCCTTAATCATTCTAGAAGTGCCTTTTGGCCAACTAAGAGAATCTATCAGGAACCATTTTGATTTTTTCATTCTTAAGTCTCAACAAAGTATATGATTATGTTTGAAGCTCCAGGGTGTATAATAATTTGAGAATGTATTACTGGCTGGAGAGGCTGGAAAAGAAAAAAAAAAAATTATTTTTTAACTTATCTGTTCCTGGGATGTCTATATCTCATGATAAATTCTGCTTGCAAGATAGCCTGTCAGTCTAAGTCTAGGGACTGTGTGTCCAAACTTCAGCAATACTCTCCCTCATGTACTATTCTGTGTGGAACTGGAAATGTAATAGTTTACTTTAAAAAATCCAATCCCATTGGCATGCTCCTTGTGATCGCACTAAATTTATATTTGTATATGAAATTTTAACTTTTATAATATTTATACTTTGTATACAAGAGATTTTATTTATACTTTGTATGCTAATACTAATTGCTTGAACAGGGCAAGGGGATACTGCATGGTTTAAAAATCAGGAAAGGCATGTGTCAGAGTTGTATCCTTTCACCATACTTATTCGATCTGTATGCTGAGCAAATAGTCCGAGACGCTGGACTGAATGAAGAATGGAGTACCAGGATTGATGGAAGACTCAATAACAACCTGCAGTATGCAGATGACACAAACTTGCTCACTGAAAAGGAAGAGGACTTAAAGAACTTAGTGATGAAGAAAAGACTACAGCCTTCAGTATGGATTATACCACAACATAAAGCAAATAAAAATCCTCACAAATGGACCAATAAACAACATTATGATAAATGGAGAAAAGATTGACATTGTTAAGGATTTCATTTTACCCTGGTCTACAATCAACACCCATGGAAACAGCAGTCAGGAAATCAAATGATGTATTTGCATTAGGCAAAACTGCTGCGAAAGACTTCCTCACAATGTTTAAAAGCAAAGATTTCACTTTGGAATAAGGTGTGCTTCACCCCTGCCATGGTATTTTCAGTTGCTTCATATGCATGCAGAAGCTGGACAATGAATAAGGAAGACCAAAGAAGAATTGATGCCTTTGGCAAAGAATATTGAATATACCACGGGCTGCCAGAAGAATGAACAAGTTTGTCTTGGAAGAAATACAGACAGCAGGCTCCTTGGAAGGGAGGATGGAGAGACTTCGTATCACGTACTTTGGATGTGTTATTAGGAGGGACCAGTCCCTGAAGAAGGATATCACACTTGATAAAGTAGAGGGTCAGTGAAAAAGAGGAAAACTCTTGACGAGTTGGATTGACACAGTGGCTACAACAGTGGGCTCAAACATAACAATGATTGTGGGGATGACACAGGACTGGGCAGCGTTTCGTTCTGTTATACACAGTGTTGCTATGAGTTGGAACTGACTTACTGGCACCTACCAATATCAACATACTAATATTTGGAGCCCTGGTGGTGGTTCAGTGATTAAAAGTTCGGCTGCTAACCAAAAGGTTGGCAGTTTGAATCCACCGGCCACTCCTTGGAATCCCTATGGGGCAGTTCTACTCTGTCACTATGAGTTGGAATTGACTTGACGGGAACAGGTTTGATATAAGAGTATACTAATATTTATACTTTGTATACAAGAACGTTTAATTAGAAATTTTCTTTCTTTCCTCTAGTAAATTTTAAATGCAATTTATAAGGATCTTATCCACTATTTTATTCCCAGTTTTTGTTTTGTTTTGTTTCTTATTGAATATGGGAACTTGGGCTCCTACTGCCAGAAAGATGGGGTAGATTACTGTTCCCATTCCTCCAGCTAACTACAGCTAAAAACTCTGGACATTATGTAAAGAAAAAAACATAAGAAATTTGGAGAGGAGCAAACTGACTAGGGACCTTGGAACCCAAAGAAGGACACGGCAATGAGTTCTTAGGTTTTCTCTTTGTCACATATATTCCAGACTGTGCTGGAGAAGCCAGGAAAATGAAAACAGCAATGGGTACAGACAAAAAAACAAAAATCAGAACACTCAACAAATGCCTGCAGTCTTTAGCTAAACTGCCTGGAGAGGGTCACCCTGGCAAGAAAACAATTTTAGAAAATTACTGCTCTAATCCAGTTAATCACTAGAGAAAAAAGGCTGTGGCCCAAACCTCTCCTGCACCAGCAAAGGCTGAGTGTGGACTTCTACTCTTACCAAGCTGTAATGAGGTGTCTTTACACTCAGGTAACCACTCCACTTACCTGCCAAGGCAGTGTCAGCGAAGGCAATGGAATTTTCATTCCAGCTGTGTAATAATGAAGCATCCCACTTCAGTGTCAGTAGAAACATCATGGGAAGCCTGGAATTACACCTCTACTCCAGTGGTAACGAGTTAATTTCACCTCACTGCTGGGGTAGTATCAGAGGTTCATTAGAAAATTCTACCAAGTGTTTAAAGAAGAATTATCACCAATTCTATATAATCTGTTCCAGAAACTAGAAGAGAACTTGAATGCCTATTCTATGAAGCCAGTATACTCCTGACACAAAACCAGACAAAGATGGTACAAAAAAAAAAATAACAATCTAATATTCCTCATGAATATAGATGGAAAAATTCTCAGCAAAATATTAGCAAATAGAATTCAGAAATATACAGAAAGAATTATATACCATGACCATGGTGTGTTTATTTCAGGGCTGCATTGTTAGATCAAGATTTGAAAATCAGTCAATGTAACTCACCATATTAACAACTTATAAAGAAAAATTACATGATAATATCAATTGATGCAGAAAAGCATTTGGCAAATTTCAACACCCATTAATACTAGATAAAAACTAGGGTCTTTCTCAACTTGATTACAAACATCTACAAAAAACCTACGACTAACATCTCAGTGGTGAAAGACTAAATGCCTTCCCCCTAAAATTGGCAACAAAGCAAGGTTGTCCATTCTAAACACTGCTATTCAACCTAGTTCTAGAAGTTCTAGTCAGTGCAATAAGTCAAGAAAAGGAAATAAAATTCACAACGATTAGAAAAGAAGAAATAAAACTGTTATTTGCAGATGCTATGATTGTCAAGTAGAAAATCCCAAAGAATCTGCTAAAAGACTCCTAGAATGAATAAGTGAGTTTTGCAAGGTCACAGGACACAAGATCAACGTAAAAAATCAATTATATTTCTATATACTATCAATAAAAACATAAAAAAATAGAAACTAAAATTATAAATACTATTTCCAATCACTCAAAAATAAAAATAAAAAAAGAACGAAATATTCAAATGTAAATCTAACAAAACATATAAGGACTTCTATGCTGAAAGTAACATAATACTGACGAAAGACATCAAAAATAACTAAATAGTGATACACTGTATTCAGAGACCAGAAGACTCAGTATGGTAAAGATATCCTTTCTCTCCAAACTGATTTATACATTTAACGTACTTTCTATTAAAATTTCAAGTTTTTTTGTAGGTATAGATGCAATTATTCTAATATTTACATGGGAATGCAAAGAAACTAGTTAAAACAATTTTGAAATAGAATGTTTTTATTGTCGTCAGGTGCTGTCAAATCAGTTCTGATTCATAGTGACACTACGTATAACAGAACGAAACCCTGCCCAGTTCTATGCCATCCTCACAATTGTTATGTTTGAGCCCATTGTTCCAGCCACTGTGTCAATCCATCTCGTCAAGAGTCTTCCTCTTTTTCACTGACCCTCTACCAAGCATGATGCCCTTCTCCAGGGACTGATCCCTCCTGATATGTCCAAAGAATGTGAGACAAAGTCTTGACATCCTTGCTTCCAAGACAGATTTTTTGATTCTTCTGGTATCCATAGTATATTCAATATTCTTTGCCAACACCATAATTCAAAGGTCTCCATTCCTCTTCAGTCTTCCTTATTCATTGTCCAGCATGCATATGATGCAATTGAAAACACCATGACTTGGGTCAGGTGTACCCTAGTTCACAAAATGACATCTTTGCTCTTTAGCACTTTAAAGAGGCAAAAGTAGTAGCAGGTGTTTCTGGTTTTAATGGGAATTTGTCTCATTTTCTGCCACTATGTATAATACTGTAGTTAAATGGTAGATTCCCTTTATGATGTAAAATACATTTTCTTCTATTCTTAACACATTGTATAGCCCATCTTTTAAGAAGTAATGCCAATGTTTCATGATGGTTCACTAGGTGTCTTATGATTCTTAAGTCACAAAATTTTAAAATAAGTTCACTAATTATGTTGCTGGTGTTAGTTTCCTCCAGTTATCCCCACCTCACGGTGATCCCATGCACAATGGTATGAAACGCTGCTTGGTCCTATGCCATCCGTGTGAATGGTTGCGGCTTAGACCATTGTGAGTCACAGGGTTTTCATATGCTAATTTTCAGAAGTAGATCTCCAAGCCTTTCTTCCTGGCCTGTCTTAGTCTAGAATCTCCGTTGAAACTGGTTCAGCATCATAGTAAACATGCAACCCTTCAATGACAGATGGGTGGTGGCTGCCCATGACGTCCATTGGCTGGGAATTCCACTGGGTTTCCCATATGAAAGGGAAGAATTTTACCACTGAACCACCAGCATCTTATTGCTAATTATAGTAGTCAGATAAATTTATCGATTTGTATTATTTTTCATGTTTTCCAAAGCAAAAGCACACAGAAGCATAGGTACAGACTGAGAATTAGGCAAATTAATTTCAGTATCTCATAGGATGTGATGTGTTTTCAAATCTTCCCAAGAAAAAATCATATCTATCATCAGTGTCTTCTGACTGTAACCAAGTTTATTTTATTTCAATAACATTGACCCTTCTAGTGTCTCCTGTGAAACAAGGAATATCTTGTCCTGAATTCTCAACCTAATTTTATTGCTGACTTTAGCTAATAAATGAATAACTTGAGATCTTTGTTTTCCAATCTATACGATGGGAATAATTTTATCTTTGTCCATCTCATGGGGCTATTGTGAACATAAAGTTATATTAGTAAAGGAATTAAGTTGTTTGTAAATAAAAGGTATTATTGTTATTATTTTTAACATTATTAGAATGATTTTCAAAGAATTAGAGTAATCCTGGTTTTCAGGCTTGATCATACTTTTTATAGCTTATAGTGCTGGAAAATGAGCCTCTCAGGTTGGAAGGCACTCAAAAGACAACTGGGAAAGAGTTGTCTCCTCAGAGTTGACCTGAATGATGTGGATAGAGTCAAGCTTTTGGGACCCTCATTTGCTGATATGGCACGACTCAAAATGAGAAGAAACAGCTGCAAACATCCAATAACAATCAGAGTGTGGAATGTATGAAGTGTGAATCTAGGAAAACTGGAAATCATCAAAAATGAAATGGAATGTATAAACATCGATATCCTAGGAACTAGTGAGCTGAAATGGACTAGTATTGGCCAATTTGAATCAAGCGATCATATGGTCTACTATGCCGGGAATGACAAGTTGGAGGGGAATGGCGTTACACTCATCATTAAAAAGAACTTTTCGAGATCTATCCTGAAGTACAATGCTGTCAGTGATAGGACAATATCCATATACCTACAAGGAAGACCAGTTAATGTGACTATTATTCAAATTTATGCACCAACAGCAGAGGCCAAAGATGAAGAAATTGAAGATTTTTACCAACTTCTGCAGTCTGAAAAAACTGATTGAACATTCAATCAAGATGCATTGATAATTACTGGTGATTGGAATGCGAATGTTGTAAACAAAGAAGAATGATTGGTGGTTGGAAAATATGGCCTTGGTGATAGAAATAATGCTGGAGATTGCATGATAGAATTTTGCAAGACCAACGACTTCATTGTAAATACTTTTTTCACTGACAAAAATGGCGACTATGCACATGGACCTCACCAGGTAGCATATGCAGGGATCAAATTGACTACGTCTGTTGAAAGAAACAATGGAAAAGCTCAATATCATCAGTCAGAACAACGCCAGGGGCTGACTTCAGAACAGACCATCAATTGCTCATATGCAAGTTCAAGTTGAAACTGAAGAAAATTAGATCAAGTCCAGGAGAGCCAAAGTGTGACCTTGAGTGTATCCCACCTGAATTTAGAGACCATCTCAAGAATAGATTTGACGCATTGCACACTAATGACTGAAGACCAGATGAGTTGTGGAATGACATCAAGAACATCATACATGAAGAAAGCAAGAGGTCATTAAAAAGACAGGAAAGAAAGAAAAGGCCAAAATGGATGTCAGAAGAGACTCTGAAACTTGCTCTTGGATGTCGAGTAGATAAGGAAAAAGGAAGAAACGATTTTCAAAGGGCAGCTCGAGAAGACAAAGTAAAGTGTTATAATGACATGTGCAAAGAGATGGAGATAGAAAAACAAAAGGGAAGAACATGCTCGGCATTCTCAAGCTGAAAGAACTGAAGAAAAAATTCAAGCCTCAAGTTGCAGTAGTGAAGGATTCTACACAGGAAGCATCAAAAGAAGATAGAAGGAATACACAGAGCCCTTATACCAAAAAGAATTGGTCGATGTTCAACCATTTCAAGAGGTAGCATATGATCAGAAACCAATGGTACTGAAGGAAGAAGTCCAAGCTGCACTGAAGACAATGGTGAAAAAACAAGGCTCCAGGAATTGATGGACTATCAATTGAGATGTTTCAACAAACTAATGCAGTGCTGGAAGTGCTCACTTGTCTATGCCAAGAAATGTGGAAGACAGCTACCTGGCCAACCAACTGGAAGAGATCCATATTTATGCCTATTCCCAAGAAAGGTGATCCAACCTAGTGCAGAAATTATCAAACAATATAATTAATATCACACACAAATAAAATTTTGCTGAAGCTCATTGAAAAGCAGCTGCAGCAGTTTATTGATAGGGAACTGCCAGAAATTCTGGTTGGATTCAGAAGAGGACCTGCTGATATTAGATGGATTGTGGCTGAAAGCAGAGAATACTAGAAAAGATGCTTACCCGTGTTTTATTGACTATGCAAAGGCATTGGACTGTGTGGATTATAACAAATTATGGATAACATTGTAAAGAATGGGAATTCCAGGACACTTAACTGTGCTCATGAAGAACCTGTACATAGATCAAGAGGCAGTTGTTTGGACAGAACAAGGGGATACTGTGTGGTGTAAATTCAGGAAAGGTGTGCATCAGGGTTATATCTTTCACCATACCTATTCAGTTTGTAGGCTGAGCAAATAATCCGAGAAGCTGGATTATATGAAGAAGAACATGGCATCAAGATTGTGGGCAGACACATTAACAACCTGAGCCATACAGATGGCATAACCTTGCTTGTGAAGAGGACTTGAAGCACTTACTGATGAAGGTCAAAGCCTTCAGTATGGATCACACCTCAACACAAAGAAAACAGAAGTCCTCACAACTGCTCTAGTAAGCAACATTATGGTAAATAGAGAAAAGATTGAAGTTGTCGAGGATTTCATTTTACTTGGATCTGCAATCAATACCCGTGGAAGCAGCAGTCAGGAAATCAAAAGATGCATTGCATTGGGCAAATTGGTTGCAAAAGACCTCTTTAAAGTGTTGAAAAGCAAAGAAGTAATTTATCCATTTAATCTTGGTCATCATTTTGATTATAGTGTAATTGACTACAATACTTTTGTTTATTATCTTTTAATATTTTTATCTTTAGCCAGTTTTCCTTTTTTATTTTGTATTTTATTTATTTTCATCTTGTCTCTTTCTTTCCTTAACCAGTCTTTTTTTTTAATTGTGCTTTAAGTGAAAGTTTACAAATCAAGTCAGTCTCTCATACAAAAAGTTATACACACCTTGCTATGTACTCCTAGCTGCTCTCCTCTTAATGAGACATCACACTCCTCCTCTCTACCCTGTACTCCCCACGTCCATTCAACCAGCTCCTGTCCCCATCTTCCTTCTCATCTCGCCACCAAACAAGAATTGCCCACATAGTCTCAAGTGTCTACTTGAGCTGCAAAGCTCACTCCTCACCAGTATCGTTGTCTATCTTATAGACCAGGCCAATCCCTGTCTGCAGAGTTGGCTTCGGGAATGGTTCCTATCTTGGACTATCAAAAGGTCTGGGGACCCTAACTGTCAGGGTCCCTCTGGTCTCAGTCAGACCATTAAGCCTGATTTTTTTTTTACAAGACTCTGAGATCTGCATCCCACTGATCTTCTGCTCCGTCAGGGATTCTCTGTTGTGTTCCCTGTCAAGACAGTGATCTGTGGTAGCCAGGCACCATCTAGTTCTTCTGTCCTTAACTAGTCTTGGCAGCAGTGTATTTTATTTCCATTATGATTTCTTCTTTCATCTATGAATTGCATAGATGTATGATTTTTAAATTATCAAATATTTTTGGAGTTCTTGTTTTTATTGTTATTTATTTCTCAATTTGTTGCAGTATGGTCAAAAAGAACACTGCAAAAAAATGTTGTCTTTTGACATTAAGGTTTACTCTGAAAGACTTTACTGGACATTTTATGTATATTCTATATGTATTTAGAAAGATTGTGTATTCTCTGTTAGATGAAGGATTTTATATATGAGCATGATCATGCTTTGAAACTATGATATTTATATCTTTATATCTTTATTTTTCTCCATAATCTATTACCACCCAGAGAAGTATGTCAAAGTAAGTGAGATGGAGTCTCACCATCCTCTCTTCTAAGGAGCATTCTGGCTGCACTTCTTCCAAAGGAAATTTGTATGTTCTTCTGGCAGTTCATGGTATATTCAGTATCCTTCACCAACACCATAATTCAAATGCATCAATACTGTCTGTAGCTCTAAACCTGGAATTTATTTTTACCTCAGTGGTATTTTTCTCCCCCCAGGAATTTTGAGAATGGATCAGCATGGGTGCTTGCCACTAAAACTTGAGGTCATGGGGCTGTGTTATGTGAAATCCAGGTAGGTCTATGTGCCATCACTGCATTAATGTTCACTGTAAAGACAGTCCTTCCAAGGTAAAAGAACAGTCCAAGAATTCCAGAACCATCTAGTAATGATATGGTCTATCTAGTATCCCTCATCAGAGCTGTAAATCGAAAACAGAAACAATTTTCTTGCTTTTTCACCTTCTGAAGTGAAATCACCTGTTACTCTTCAACCTGTGTAGTTCATTGTTTTGGTTCTTTAAAATCACTGTTTTTAATTTCCTGCTGCAGTGTTTACGGTTAAGCATTAATCTGTAGTATTTATTACTGCATGGGTTGATCACACTCTTGAGGTCCTATACATTCTTGTTCTGTTTTACTACTGCTACTTTTTTTTTTTTCTTTTTTTTACCTAATACAATAGAAGAAACATTAGGAGGCATTATGCACTTTTTTTAATTCTGGTAAGAAATGCAAAACATGCTTACTTCATGTGTAAATATCGTTAAGGTGCTGTATGAATTGGAAATAAATATTACAAATTTTTGAGTATCTACTATGTGCTAGATATTGTGTTGTATGTGTTTTATCATGTAACCCCCTGAGGTACATAATTTTCTGTCAGTGTATTGGAATAGGAAGCTCAAAATCAGAGAAATGGACTTATCAATGTTCATACAACTTGTAAATGAAGAATAGGATTCGAACTTGATTTTCTCTGGCTTCACAACTGTGTTTATTCGTGTACCACGTTACTCATAAATGGACATGTCACTTAATTATTTATTTGTATGTTGCCATACTGCATACATAAACTTCAACTTGATATTGCGGTTGACATGAAAATTACTGAGGTTTACTTGACGAACAAAAAACCAAACCAAACTTGTTGTTGTCGAATCTATTCTGACTCATAGCGACGTTATAGGACAGAGTAGAACTGTGCCATAGGGCATCCAAGGTTATAAATCTTTACAGAAGTGGCCTGCCACATCTTTTCCCATGCAACAGCTGGTGGTTTTAAACCACTCATCTTTCTGTCAATAGCTGAGCTCTTAACCACTGTGCCCTCAAACCAAACCCACTGCTGTCGAGTTGATTCCAACTCATTCCATGTAGAAGAGGGTAGAAATGCCCCATAGTGTTTCCAAGGTTGTAAATCTTTACAGAAGCAGACTGCCACATCTTTTTCCTAGGAGCACCTGGTGAGTTTGAACTACTGACCTTTTGGTTAGCAGCTAAACGCTTTAACCACTGTGCAACCAAGGCTAAATTCATTCAGTTGACTTAGGTGCTAGGTGTCTGAGTGATGGCGAGTCTCTTCATTTATGCTTGGAGAAATAACTGTGCCAACACTCCGAAATCTTACTGTATTTGATAATGACAAACATTTATCTTTGGAAGAATGAACTCAAGCCTTTTAAAGCACCAAGAGCCCAAAGCAAACAGAAACAGTTGGAATACCAGCAATTAAAGTAATATCTTCTCTCAGAAAAAAAAACTTTCTTTTTAACCTGCTTTAACAATGTAAACAAACCAAAATGGACTGCCTGGTGTTTTTTTCTTATTTTGCTTTGAGTCCTGCATTTAAATAACAGTACCGTGTTGGGAATTCTTACAAAAATCAAATAGCAGTTCCTGCCTAAAGAAATCCTTGTTGGAACTAAATATTAATGTTTATGAAGATGTAACTTTCTTAAGTTATATATAACTGATTTTAAATCATTGTTAGTACCTATGTCTTTTTTTTTCTGTTTTTCCTGAATTTTCTCTTTATGAAACACAATTTTTTTTCAAAGATTTATGTTCTTAGGTTCATACAAGTTTAGGATGTTGGTGTGTGTTGGCTGCTTCTTGCAGTTTTTGAAAAAGGTCCTATAAAAGAGGTAAACTCAAGGTAGAGCTTACGTTTCTGTAGGCAGAGATGTAACAGGAATCATGAGGCACCTGCTACAGGTGAGGACTTTTCAGAGTGTCAGGCAGGGGAGGTGGCTTTCAAGTAAAAAGGAAAGCTATACTATTGCTAGCCTAGAGATTCACACTTATCAGGTTCCTTCATGCAAATGTAGCTTCCTCAGGTCTTAGGGTCCCATTTTTTTCTATTAGGGCCATGGCTTCAGTACAGGAGTCCTGCTGAGGCTGTGCATTTAGTCTCTTTGCAGGTGTGCTAGTTGCACCATTGGAACCTGGGTCCCGTTTTACCCAGGGCTTCAAACTGGGTTTGTTCTGGTTTGAACCTTGCTGAGAATTTGCATTTCCACCCCAGATATACTGAATCAGAATTGACATTTTAACACGATCCCCAGGTGATTCTTATGTATACATATATACACAAGGCACATGAAGATCACCTAGGAGCAGAAGCTCAAAGAGACAAGGACCTTCCTCCAGAGCTGACAGAGGCAGAAAGCCTTCTCTGGAGCTGTAACCCTAAATTAGGAATTCTGGCCTCCTAAACTGTGAGTAAATAAATGTCCATTTGTTAAAGCCATCCATTTGTGGTATTTCTGTTACAACAGCACTAGATAACTAAGACAGAATTTAACCCTTGGTCCTTGGAGATCTTCCTGTGGTCTGGCATCTGTCGTCCCCATCTCACTCTTCTACCTTGTTTAATTTATTTTATCTATAAGAATCACCTGGGGATCTTGTTAAAATGTAGATTCTGATTCAGTATATCTGGGGTGGAAATGCAAATTCTTGGCAGAGACTTGAACTGGGAATAACCAGTTCCAAGCCCTGATTTCACCACAGTCTGCCCTGCAGAAAGTCTTAAGTGCTGCAGTGAAGGCTTTCTGCCTTTCACAGTATGCCTTAAACTGAGTTAAACAAACTGAACTTGTCTTTTTCTTTTCTCAAGACTAAAAACAGTTCTTGGCTGAAAGTAAAGAATACCAGAAAGACGTTTACTTGTGTTTCATCGACTATGAAAAGGCAATCGACCATGTGGATCATAAATTATGGATAACATTAAGAAGAATGGAAGTTCCAGAACATTTAATTGTGCTCATGCAGAACGTGTACATAGACCAACAGGGAGTTGTTCAAACTGAACAAGAGGATAATTAGTGGTTCAAAATCATAAAAGATGTACATAAGGGTTGTATCCTTTCTCCATACTTATTAAATCTGTATGCTGAGAAAATAAGCTGAGAAGCCAGACTATACGAAGAAGAATGTGGTATCAGAATTGGAGGAAGACTCACTGACAACCTTTGATATGCAGATAACACAACCTAGCTTGCTGAAAGTGAAGAGGACTTGAAGCACTTACTGATGAAGATCAAAGACTACAGCCTTCAGTGCGGATTACAACTCAGCATAAAGAAAACAAAAATCTGCCCAACTGGACCAATAAGCAACATCATGATAAGTGGAAAAAACATTGAAATTGTCAAGGATTTCATTCTACTTGGATCCACAATCAATGCCCATGGAAGCAGCAGTGAAGAAATCAAATGATGTATTGGTTCTGGCAAATTTGCTGCAGAAGATTTCTTTAAAGCATTGGAAAGCAAAGATGTCACTTTGACGACTAAGATGCACCAGGCCCAAGCCATGGTATTTTCAATTGCCTCATACACGTGCTAAAGCTGTACAGTAAATAAGGAAGACAGACGAAGAACTGACACCTTTGAATTATGGTGTTGGCAAAGAATATTGAATATGCCATGGACTGCCAAAAGAACAAACAAATCTGTCTTAGAAGAAATACAGCAAGAATGCTCTTTAAAGGCAAGGATGATGAGACTTCATCTCACATACTATGTACATGTTATTAGGAGGGATCAATCCCTGGAGAAGGACATCATGCTTGGTAAAGTAGAGGGTCAGCGAAAAGAGGAAGACCCTCAAGGAGATGGATTGACACAGTGGCTGCAACAGTGATCTCAAGCATAACAAGGATCATAAGGATGGCCCAGGACTGTGCAAAGTTTTATTCTGTTGTACACAGGATTGCTATAAGTTGAAACCAACTCAACAGCACCTAACAAAAACAACACTAGTTGAGTGTTAGTAAATGTGATGCTACTGTAGCCAGCAGTTATCATCCCACCTACCAACAGTACTAGTGTCCTTATTGCTAACTCATGTGTGAGCTTCTGAAAACAAAGATCCTAAGTTAAAAATCCTCGCAACCTGAGAATTTCCTCTCTAGGACCAACTGTCTTAACCTGAGTCCCCCAAAAACCAGAAGTTGGGCCAAAGGCTGGCTTGCAAGTAGATTGTTTTAGAATGTGATTCCAGAAACTCAGATACTGCCGTGGGAAACTGGGGCTCAGTTCTGTGGGAACCCACTGAAGAATGGCATAGATTTCATCTCAGAATTTTCCATTCAAAATATGGGAAACAATCTTTGATAGCTATGAGGGAGGGGAGGGTTGGGGATGCAAAATCCTTTACTAGATAGTAGATAAGTGTTAACTTTGGTGAAGGTAAAGTCAGTGCACAGTATAGGGGAAATCAGCATAACTTGACCAAGGCAAAATCATAGTAGCTTCATAGACACATTCTAATACCCTAAAGTAATGAGTTACTGGGACTGAGGGTTAGGGACCATGGTCAAGGGGGTCATCTAGGTCAAGTGGCATAGCAAAGTTCATAAAGAAAACCTTTGAAATTCAATTTTGGTCGGTAGTGTCTGGGGTCTTAAAAGCTTGCGAGTAGCCACCTAATACATCTACTGGTCCCATCCTGAGTAGTGAGTAGTGTCTGGGGTCTTAAAAGCTTGCGAGTAGCCACCAGATACATCTACTGGTCCCATCCTGTCCTGAGCAAATAAGAATGAAGAAAACCAAAGGCACAAGGGAAATATTAGTCCAAAGGACTAATGGACCACAAGTACCATAGCCTCCACCAGCTTAAGCCCAGAAGGACTAGATGGTGCCCAGCTACCCCTAACAACTGCTGTAACAGGGACAAAAACAGAGGGTTCTAGACAGCAGGAGAAAAATGTAGAACAAAATTCAAATTCACACAAAAAATATAAGACTGACTAGTCTGACAGAGACTGGGAGAAACCCTGAGACTATGACTTCTGAACTCTCTTTTAACTCAGAACTGAAGCCACTTCCAAAGTTCATCCTTTAGACAAAGATCATCGTTGGTGTTGTGTGCCATTGAGTTGATTCTGACTCATAGTGACCCTATAGGACAGGGCAGAACTGACCTATAGGATTTCCAAGTAGTGGCTGGCAGATTTGAACTGCTGACCTTTTGGTTAGTGGCCTGAGCTCTTAACCACTACGCCACCAAGTCTAACAGAGATTAGACAAGTCTATAAAACAAACAATAACACATGTGAGGAATGTGCTTCTTAGTTCAATCATGTATACAAGAGCAAAAAACTTGCCCAAAAGAAATGCTAAGAAGGCAGGGAGAGACAGGAAAAATGGATGGGTGAAAATGGGCAATTTCAGTGTGGAAGAGGAGAGTGCTGACACATCACAGGAATTGTAACCAATGTCACCAAAAAAAATTGTGTATAAACTGTTGAATGAGAAATTAATTTGCTCTGTAAAATTTCACCTAAAGCACAATTTAAAAAATTTTGCTGCCAATAACGACAACAACAAAAAACATGGAAGAGGTTAATATTTATCCAACAGCTTCTGTATTGGTTTTCTATTGCTGTCATAACAAATTGCCACAGATATAGCAGCTTAAAACAATACAGCTTAAATCAAGGTGTTGTCATGGGTGTATTCCCCTCTGGAGGACTGGGCGGTGTTTCATTCTGTTGTACATAGGGTTGCTATGAGTTGGAACCGACTCAATGACACCTAACAACAACAACAAAATGGAGAGAGCGATTTGTTTTAAGGAATTTGTTCACGTGATTGTGGGGACTGGCAAGTGGTAAGTCCAAAATCTATAGGTCAGGTGACAGGCTGCAAATTCTTGCAGTCTTGTGCCCCAAAATATTTAGGTCAGGCAATTGAAAGAGGTGCCTGAAAGAGTTCTGGCAGATGTTTATTTATAGTCTGGAGGCTGAATACACCTAAAGAAAAACTCCCTTCATACTCTTAAGGCCTTCAACTGATTAGGTGAAGTCTACCCTCATTAGGAAGGGTAATCTGCTTTACATAAGGCCAACTGACTTAATCACTTGTAACTACTTATAACAGCATGTAGTTTTTGACCAAAAAAACTGGGCACCGTACGTAGCCTAGCCAAGTTAACATCTAAAATTAACCATCACATTTGGTATACAAAAACAACCAGAATCAACTGCCCATTCAGGATAATGTTTATAATCTGCCATAGCATTGCAAGTCAAAAGCATGTGACATCAATATAGAGAACTAGGAGTTGAAATGACTGATAAATTTGGGCCTACTTCCACAGATGTTTTGGAATCCAGCTCTACAGTTTTGATGTTACACCACCTAATTTACATCTTTTATTTAAATTTGAATTTTTTAAATTGGACCCAAGCAAATAAATTGCTTTTAGTTTTGCTTCCTAGCTTATGTGAAGTGGAGGCAGTAGTTTTTTACATTATATGTAGACATTGCCTAACACAGCCCTCCCCTTGACCAGGAAGGAAGTAATTAGAAAACAGTTATAGAAGAAAAGGTAATAAATTCTGAAAATTTTACCCTAAAGGTATTAAATCAAAACGTTTAGTGGAGAAATGCCCCTGTGCTTAGAAGAAAACAATCTCCATTTATTTAAAAACTTTGATAATAAGGCTAATATGCTTAGAGAGCATTTTCCCCTTATGCAGCTCTGATTTTACGGCACTCAATACAAATGAGCGGAGGAAGAGGAGGGTGGCAATAAACAATGTTGGACATTTTAAACACTATCTTTTAGATATAATCACTCCTTTCATTCTTTGCAGCTTTTTGTTGTTGTTGACATTTAGTGTTTCTGGAGTTTTACTGGCTTTTTTTTTTCCTTCCAAAATTCCATCGATCTGAGCTTAAATATTTAAATATGCTAGAAAACATCCAAATGAACAGACCTAAGGGGTGGACAAAGGGTGGAGGAAGGTTATTTCATTTTGAAGAAGTAAGGTATCCTGGGATATTAAAAATCATTATTATAAAGATCTGGGAAGGCTCTCTGGCAGATCTTTGTCATTCTGACATAAGTGAGTCAAGACTTCCAATTTCCGAAGAGTTGCTGAAAAATAGAGGTGCCTGTAATGCAATAGGATGTTATGATTTAGAGTGGAATCTTGGATGCCTCAGAAACTGAGGAAGGAATAGAGAAAGACACCAGAACCTTCCTTTGAGCTATTTGTTGAGTAGAGTGCTCCTCAACTGCTGAATTTAACACTGATAGAAAATATTTCTCCCTGACATGCTTGCCTAAAGAATGGATTGCCTACCATAATCGTACATTTCCCTCTGTCATATAAAGACATCATTTTCATCTCCATCATACTTTGTTTGCTCAAATGATTTCTAAAAGTAAACTTAGATTTCAAAATTTAGGAAGCCTCAAGAAAACTTAAAGCCAGTACTTTATTGGAAGGACATGGGACAATAAGAGGAAGATAAGTTTTGGGAAACATAAGACAAGGTTTTGGTGAGTAATGACAGAGAACCGCTTGATACAGAAATATAAAGAAACTAAATATCAAAATCATGTTTCTGAGATTACCTCTGGACTACAAAATTAATTTTTCTTCATGTTCCAAACCAAAAACCAAACCCATTGCCATTGAGTTGATTCCGACTGATAACAACCCTATAAAAAACAAAAACCCATTGCTGTCAAGTTGATTCTGACTCACAGTGAACCTACAGGACAGAGTAGGACTACCCCATAGGGTTTCCAAGGAGTGGGTGTTTGATTTGAACTGCAGACCTTTTGGTTAGCAGCCAAGCTCTTAACTACTGTGCCACTAAGGCTCCAAATAGGGCAGAGTAAAACTGCCCCATACTGTTTCCAAGGCTGTAAATCTTTACAGAAGCAGCCTACTACATCTTTCTCTTTTGGAATGGCTAGTGGGTTCAAACTGCAGACCTTTTGGTTAGCAGCCAAGCACTTTAACCACTGTGCCATCATGGATCCTTTTTCTTCATGTTAGACCATGAGGAAAAATAAATATGAATATAAGGGCCAGCCCACTATACTACTTTAGGATAAGGGACTGACACCAACTATGAAGTTATTGTTTGAGATTAATCACTGTCAAAGTCATTCTGCATAGACAGTCACTTTTTCAGGTCCATGCAATTTAATTATACTTATATAAAATCAACAAAGCAGCACTACATCGGATACAGTAGGGATGGGTTGGAAAGAAGGTTGTATCTCTGTCTCCCATCTTCGCTATGTATCAGGCGTGTCAGCCTTTGTTTGATGACCCACTTCCCTAGGCAGTGGTGGCAATAGTCTGCATGATGGATAACGCCATGACATTCAGCAAGAAAGAAACACTTTGAGTACATCAAATTTTACAGATCGGAATGTATTCAATTGTTCCTGTCTTTCAATGGAAAACCTTTTTCATATTTGTAGACAATTATGTCATCCCCTTTAATTACATTTAGATGCCAGTAGCAGCTCATTATTTTAAATTAGTTGTCAGGGAGGAAATAGTTTCAAATTCCAAAATATGTCTTGCCTTTCAATTGCATTAAGCAATTTGGGGGACATTGTTCCTTTAAATATGGGAGTTTTCTAATACATGTGTGAAATCATCGAATTTATACCATTTTCTTGGAGTTCTACCACAAGCTTGTCACCATATAACGTCTATTCTTGGAAAGTGAAATTACCCCATTTTAAAGACAAAGGAAAAAAAAATTGTCCCCGTGTGAACAAAGTAAGTTAATAGACGTTCAGGGGCCAGAAGAGCACCAAAGAAGATGAATGGGGTGGCTAGCATGTTTTCTAGACAGTTTTGATTAATCAGCAACTCAAAGGACTACAAATTAGAAGTCCTGTAGAGACTGAAAACACCACCTCACATACTATTAAAGCTACTTTTTTTCTTTTAAGGAAATAAAGGATAATTATAGACAAAGCTAAAGGGAACAGTCCTTATCAGCTTAATTAAATGTTTCTTGTGATATTTTGCAAATTATTTCTCAAATGGCACTACACTAATGGAAATGACTGGTGAGGTCAGTTGATCATTTCATTGTTGTTTTTCACTGTTGTTATAATTGTCCTGTTACCACTTAATACTATAAAAATGACTTGTTTTGTCCTAAGGGAGAAGACTATGTATTCCCTTCATTATTAACTCTGCTTTCTCCTTAAATTATCATATAGACATCATATTCCTCCTTACATTACTCTCAGTTGAGGAAAAGTGCTTCAGTATAGGAGTTGGGTTATTTATAAACTGTGTTCCCTTGGCCCTCTTGCTCATCACCCTAATACTAGATACACTCTGAGTTAGGCAGCTTGAGGCTTAATGATCAGAGACCCTTCAGGTTGTGTCAAGTAAGTAAGCACTCTTTTTCATGGCCTCCAGTTTACTCATGGCTTCTACCGCTAACGGCTTCTGTGTACTGCTTTCTCTAAGCGTCTGTTTGGGATTATGCCAGCTGCCACCAACTTCGGATTCTCTCTACGAGTTTTACATTCCAGATTCCCACCATGAGGTGTGTTATTGCTTTAGCTAGCGGGTCTTGATTCTTTTGGACAAATCTATTCTGCCAAATCATTTCAAATGCTACTGGCCAGGAAGAGGTTGACTGACAATGGATCAGACATAGATCTCTGTTCACTATATTGTGGCTAGGATGGCTGGGTTACATGGCCAGTCTAACTTTTAAGGGGCTCTGAAAATGCACACAGAGAATAATAGACCCCTCCTTATATAAACACAGATGTAAATCCTACATCATAACTAATAGCTGCCAGAATTGAACATTTGCCACGCTTGAGGCTCTGAATAGAGTGAATCATACATCTTTAAACATCATAATAGTTCTAGGACAAAGTATTATTACAAACAAGGTCGTGTAGCCTCAGAAGGGCTACATAACATGTCCAGGGGTATAAGCACTAAGGGGTAGGTCCAGGGTTTGAGCTTCATTTTATGTAATTGCCATCTTTATTTACTTGCCTATTACGCTATACTGTATCTAAGGTTATGGGAAAGAACTGAGCTAAGAAGAGTTGGCTATGCTTTTACTAGTAGATTGCTAGATATATTAATCAAGTTGTTTAATATGTACATTTTTCCATCTGGGAGAGTTTGTAGTGGTCAGGTAATGATACTATTTTTCTTTAAAACAGAACCTATATAAAAATGAGAGGGTATATGTACAGCTCCTAATACCCTTCTTTGACAAAGTAGACAGTACATTGTTATTATTGGTGATGTTCATCTACTACCTCCAGTGAAGTTCCATGATGTATGAGAATTACTTACTAATTCCAAAGGCAAAACACAGATGCAGCAATTCCCATTGAAATTACCTTGTTTCCAATGGCTTAGTTCTTATCATTGGGCATTTTCCTTTTCTCCTCTCTTTCTTAGGCTTGGTCTTCGAGCACATGTGCTTAAACTGTGTGCGTCTCCCTGTAACGATGTATCACTGGGGGGAAGGAGAAAAACTCTATAGAGTGCTTGTTGGTACAAAAGGACTTTTGCCTTTAAGTGTGTCCTTGTATAAATGGGAAAATAAGCTGATGCTATGATGGGGAAAGACATTAAATAATTAACCCTTCATTAATCCAAAAGATATTGATTGATATTTGCCATGTGCTAGATGCTGGAGGAACATTAATAGACTAACACCTAATCTGTTCTTTTAATGTGAAATCTTATTTGATTCTGATGCAAATAGCCCTCAGATTTGCTTAGAAACGAGCTGACTTATTGGCTAATTATTATTTCTAGCTGATTGTTTCTATACAAGGTCCCAAGACAGGGAACTCATCATTAGTGATTCATGAATTGAAAATTCTACAATGCATAGCACACTTTGGGAGATTTGTAACATCTCTCCCATGCCAGCCACTAGAAAAAATTGTGGGCAATACATTTGTCCACACGCAAAACAAGAAAATATATAATAAATTCAGAGCCAGGTATAGCAGGCACTAACTTAGGTATTTTTGCATTTTGGAGAGTATCAGTAACTCACATAAATAGGTGTGTTTTCATTCTAATTATCTATGTGTCTGATTTCAAGGGGGTTAGTCTTTTTAAAAAAGGGATATAATTAAAGCCTGGGGAACAAGTCAACGTATTTATCCAAGCACTACAGGGCTTTAGAATACCTTAAGTATCAACATGATCCAACACTGAAATATCACTGCCTTGCAACTTAAATAGAAGCTATTTTTTAAATATGCCCAGGGAAACATTTTTTTTTTTTTTAAAAAAAGCAATTCTGCTGCTTGTCTGTAAAAAGTGCATTTGGGGTTTCATATCAAGGTTAGAGCTAGCTGTTTGTACTTATTAAAATGGAAAACTGATTCCAATCTTGGCTTGCATCAAGTAATCCAATATGTTTCATTTAGCTGGAGCTGAGATTTCCATCAGTGAGAACACTGTTTGAAAAGGGTGATTTTGATTAGGCCCCAAGAGGAAAAACACTTCAGAACCTGCGTGTGTATGTGTGTATGTTTATACTTACATTTGCATTTATATTAAAATTCATAGGCTTCCATGTTTTTATTTCTTAAAGTGCAAGGGATTCCATAATCACAGAAACTTTTTTCTTTTTTTAATACATGAATTAGAAACAAATAGTATAGACATAGCAAGACGTTAAATTGAGGAAGCCACCTTTGAAACTTCAGACAGGGTGAGTGCACTAGAAGGAGAAATAAAGTGTCATAATCACCAACCACATACACACTCTGGTGGCCCCTCCCACAGAAGACAACTAAAAAGGTCAGCACAATTCTACAAAGGATGGAAGCCATGTCTCCCTTTCATACCAATTGGAAACACATATTTATGCTCAGCAATTTGTGCTCATCAACGAGAAAAGACAGCTCTTTTTTTTTTTTTTTGCTTAAATCAAGTATCACCAAATTGATACTTTAATGAAATAACTTCTATATGGAAGGCACTCTATTGAGAAATGGACTCTGAATTCATGGAGCTTACAATTTAGCTCAGAAGACAGGAAGCGTGGGGTTGACATTAATTACAAGTAGTATATGTCAATTACTGAACAGGTACCTTTAACCAGCTGGTCTTACAAAACGTAACCGTTCATCAGAGGGTTCAGGAAAGGTTTGCTTTATTTTGTTTTGCTTTGCTTTGCTTTGTTTCGCAATATCTGCTTACAGCCTTTCTCAAGATTGTGATTGGACCCAGCAGTCTGTTTTGTAAAACACTCACCAGGTGACTTCGATGATCAGCCAGGCTTGAGAAACATGGGCCAATGGCATCCACAGAGTAGGAGAGCTCACTGTAGAATGGAATGGTTAAAAACAATCATCACTGGAAAATATCAGTTGAGATTCTCTATGAAGTACTAATAGATCTAGTTAGCTAGACAGAAAAAACAGAAAGAACATTTTAAGATGGGGACCAAGAAAGAGAGAAAGGCACAGAACTCAGTGAGTTGAGAGTTATACCAGGAATGATTAGATCAATTTGACTAAAGTAGAGAAATCTAGTAGGTCAGAACCAAGAACAAACAAACCCATTTCCATTGAGTCGATTGTAATTCATAGTGACCCTATAGTGCAGAGTACAATTGCCTTATAGGGTTTGCAAGGAGTGGCTGGTTGATTCAAACTGCTGACCTTTTGGTGAGCAGCTGTAGCTCTGAACCACTGGGCCACTAGGGCTTCAGTAGGTCAGTAGTAGAGTTTAAACTGAAAAGGTAGGTAGGACAAAATCATAGACAGCTTTAGGTACGAAGTTAAAAGGTTGCAAACTTCTTTTAAAGATCCCTTGCATTCATTCCTACCTCATGAGCTATATTGATAATTCACAAAATGTCATCATTATTGCCTTATCTGCATTGCTTTTACAACTAGTGGCAAAATCTCACTAAACTATTTCACACGAACTACAGGGTCAAGCACAGGGCTTTACAAAATTTACGTTTTTCTAGATGCTATATGATAAAAGGGTAAAAAAAGTTTCAAATATTTTTGTTAAAAATATTTTTTATTTAGAGTAAACATTGGCTGAAATAGTTTATAATAGTTAAAAAAACAGGCATTTTATGGTTTCCTGCTATTTTCTTATTTTTACAGCAAGTTTTGTTTTAAAAATATAAAATATTTTTAAATAAAATTCATGTATGCTGGATTAATAAATAAAATAATAGAGATCAGATACTATTCCGGAATATGATGAATGATCTACACCTACCTACAACAAAATGGATAAAACTTTCTATCTGCTGTTTTAGTGCTTTATTTTGGGGAACTTTTCTTTAAACATTTTTTTCTTTTAATTGTTGTATGTCTTGTCTTTTTGGAAATTTTATTACCTTTTCTTTGTCTTTGTTGATCTACTCAGGCTCCCTTGATTTTATCTTTTGATCATTTCACTGAGTTCAGTTTATATGAGCCATTACGTATTTAATTTCCAAAGTCTCTTTCATATCCTTTGATTTTCCTATTTAATAACATTCTATTCTTATTCCTTACCCTATCATCTCTCTGAGGGTGTTAATGTCTATGAAAGAGTCTACTGCTTTCTACAGTTTTGTCTATTTTTCTTCTGAATTATTATTTTTCTGTCTGTCTTACTCTCTGACTTTCATGTTAAAGTTTTTCTTCAAATGGCTTGTTCTCTTCAGTTGTCCATATTCAAGAGTAAGATACTTCAAGGCTTTTAGAAGTTTTGTGAGTTAGGACAGGTTGCCAGTTAATCGTTGTTTCGTTAGGTGCCATCAAGTCGATTCTGACTCGTAACCACACTATGTGCAACAGAACTAAACACTGTCTGGTTCTCACAGCCGTTGTTATACTTGATGCCATTGCTGCAACCTCTGTGTCAGTCTATCTTGTTGATGGTTTTCCTCTTTTTCGCTGGCCTTCCACTTTACCAAGTATGATATCCTTCTCCAGGGACTGATCTCTCCTGATAACACGTCCAAAGTTATGTGAGACATAGTCTCACCATCGTTCCTTCCAAGGAGCATTCTTGTTGTACTTCTTCCAAGACAGATTTGTTCATTCTTTTGGCAGTCCGTGGTATACTCAATATTCTTTACCAACACCACAATTCAAAGGCATGAATTCTTCTTTATTCATTGACCAGCTTTCAAATGCATGGCTTGGGTCAGGCGCATCTTAGTCTTCAAGGTGACATCTTTGCTTTTTAACACTTTAAAGAGGTCTTTTGCAGCAGATTTGTCCAATACAATGCGTCTTTTGATTTCTTGACTGCTGCTTCTATGGCTGTCGATTGTGGATCCAAGTAAAATGAAATCCTTGACAACTTCAATCTTTTCTCCGTTTATCATGATTTTGCTCATTGGTCGAGTTGTGAGGATTTTTGTTTTCTCTATGTTGAGGTGTAATCCATACTGAAGGCTGTAGTCTTTGATCTTCAGCAGTAAGTGCTTCAAGTCCTTCAGCAAGCAAAGTTGTGTCACCTGCATCACACAGGTTGTTAATGAGTCTTCCTCCAATCCTGATGCCCCGTTCTTCTTCATTCAGTCCAGCTTCTCGGATTATTTGCTCAGCATACAGACTGAATAGGTATGGTGAAAGACTACAACTCTGACGCACACCTTTCCTGACTTTGAACCGCGCAGTATTCCCTTGTTCTGCTTCAACAACTACCTCTTGGTGTGTGTGCCAGCTCCTCATGAGCACAATTAAGTGTTCTGGAATTCCCATTCTTGGCAATGTTATCCATAATTTATTATGAGCCATACAGTCGAATGCCTTTGCATAGTCACCAAAACATAGGTAAGCATCTTTCTGGTATTCTCTGCTTTCAGCCAGGATCCATCTGACATCAGCAATGGTATACCTGGTTCCACATCCTCTTCTGAATTCTGCTTGAATTTCTGGCAGTTCCCTGTCGATATAATGCTACAGCCACTTTTGAATCATCTTTAGCAAAATTTTACTTGCGTTTGATATTAATGATATTGTTCAATAATTTCCACATTCAGTTGGGTCATCTTTCTTGGGAATAGGTGTAAGTGTTTGGCCAGGTTGCTCTCTTCCAAATTTCTTGGCATAGAACACTTCCAGTGCTGCGTCTGTTTTTGAAACCTCTAAACTGGTATTCTGTCAATCCCTGGAGCCTTGTTTTTTGCCAATGCCTTCAGAGCAGCTTGGACTGCTTCCTTCAGTACCATCGGTTCCTGATCATATGCTACCTCCTGAAATGGTTGAATGTCAACCAATTTTGGTATACTGACTCTGCCAATTAATATGCCTTATCAATGAGAATTTAAGTGATTATCTTGGCTTTTTCCTATAAAGACCCTCCAAATGTGGATCTTTTCTCTGGGGGCTTTCATTTTCTTTAAGAAGATACTTCCAGCCTCCTGCCTGGTCATCAGTTTTCCTGGATCTGGGTGGAGGAGGGTGGCTGCTGGTGGGAGGGGACTGGGGGTTGTGTCATCATTCAGTACACAGACTTTCATATATTCGTTCTCTTTTCAGATGGGGCCTTCAGCCACACACTTTGCTGTGCATGGTGTCCCTGGATCTGGAGCCTTCACAATTCAATTCTCTAGATGCAAATCTTGCCATCTGCTTTAGGAGTAGAAGGGGCAGGGAGTGGATAGTTGCTTCTTGCTCAGGAGTGGGTGAAGGAGTCTGAGGGTCTAAACAGACTTTCAGATAAAATCTACTCTCAGTCTTTGTATCATCTTTCACTTCTGTGTACCCATTCAGTCAAAATCCTGAACTTCTGTAGGGTTTTATAAGATGGATCAGCTTGCTTGATCTACAGTTGAGGCCAGTATAATTTTAGCTAAGTCAGTTATAATTATTCAAAATTTTGGTCAACTCTCTACTATTACTACTCTCCAGTTCTATTTGTCCTTTTGAATTTATATTTTTAGTTTCTTTATTCTAATTTGAATAGGGGAGCCCCTGGGTGATGCAAATGGTTAATATGCTCAGCTGCTAACTGTAAGTTTGGTGTTTCTAGTCCACCCTGAAGCAACTCAGAAGGAAGGTCTGATGACCTACTTCCAAAAAATCAGCCACTGAAAACCCTATGGAACACAGTTCCACTGACGCATATGGGGTTGCCATGAGTTGGAATCAACTCGACGGCAACCATTTTTCTTTTTCTTATTAATGGAGTTTAAGAAGGAAGCAGAAAAAATTTCTAATATACAATCTACCATGTTTAGCAGAATGTCTCTGAAAATTTCCAGTGGGCTTTTATGGAAGTGTCTACATGGCTTCTAGGACATTAGGTCTGGGCTAGCGTGTTAAAGTTCTAAATTTGTTCTTCCTGTCTTATGCTAAATATCATCATTTGTCTTCTTGCATTTGATTTTCAGGAGGTAGCTCCCTGAGCCACTTCCAGTTAGGTTCCTTCTCATTGGCTTTTGATGAAACTTACGTTTCCTCTACTGTTTTGAATATCTTCGTCATGTCAAGATAGGTTAATTCCAACCATCCATTGATATCAAATTGCATAATCAGTTCAATCAAAGTCACAAAATGGTGTAGAAATTTACTTCCTGACCAGTTAGAATCAGCAACTCCTCCCCCCCCCTGAAAAAAAGCATTGCCATTGAGTCGATTTTGACTCATAGCGACACTGTAAGGCATGGCAGAACTGCCCCATAGGGTTTCCAAGGAGCAGCTGGTAGATTTGAACTGCCAACC
The DNA here is from genome assembly GCF_030014295.1 of Loxodonta africana. Taxonomy (NCBI): domain Eukaryota; kingdom Metazoa; phylum Chordata; class Mammalia; order Proboscidea; family Elephantidae; genus Loxodonta; species Loxodonta africana. Next base: position 67,556,851 of record NC_087343.1, read on the forward strand.
TTTTGGTTAGCAGCTGAGCTTTTGACCACCACGCCTCCAGGCTCCTTAAAATCAGCAGTTGCTGCAATTTCACAATGTGTCAATGGAGTTGAGAAAGGGGAAAGTAATTCCCATGGCAGGGATCTTTTGTGGAGATGTAGGTAATAGAAAGAAAGAAGAAAGAAAAGAAGTTAGATTCCTTCAGTTCCTCAAAGTGTAGCCCCAAGGTCAACTTCTTTAAGTTCTTTTTGGTGTGTTACATCTTCATGCATCACTTTCTCTACTTCTAATCAAGCATCCTCTAAAATCAGTAAGGTCTGTTTTAACGATGTCCTATTTTACTCTCATTTATTACAAAATTTTTGCTTTTGTTTATTAGCAATAGAACAAGACTACATTGGCATCTGAATGAGCCAAAGCTCCCATTAAGGTCTTTTTATAACCTCTTTTCTGCTTCCCTGTTGATATCAATGGGCTTTTTGGGTACCAGGATATCTTGCCTATATTTTCCTTTCTTCCAAAGACAGACATTAACTATATATGCATTTATACTGAGCTGACATGGAAGTTCACAATTCAAAATAATTACTGGGGTAGAGGAATGATGGTTTTAGTGTTATAGACATGAACAAATTCAAACCTAAGTGGAAAATATTCTGTAAGGTTTTATGGTGGAAAGGACTATGTATGTGTTTTTGTTGTTATTATTGTGTGCCATCAAGTCAATTGCAACTCATAGCAACCCTATAGGACAGAGGACTCTGCCATATGGTTTCCTAGGGCATAAACTTTTATGGGAGCAGATTGCCAGGTCTTTTCTCTCATGAACTACTGGTGAGTTCCAACAACTGACCTTTGGGTTAGCAGTCAAGTGCTTAACCACTGTGACACCCAACATTTTACCACAAAGAGGCAGAGACCAACTTCTTCTTGAGAAAAATGACTGTGTATAATTTATCTATGTATTCCTCAGAAGGCTGAACATAATAGATGCTCAGTAAGTGTTGTTGAATGTATGAATGAATGAATATATTAGTGGGGTGGATCCTGCTTGTCAGAGCCACTTCCCGAGTCCAGTGTTATAGGAACTCAAACAAAGGTGACATATTGAGGAAGCAGTTTTGGGTTCTGACCCAGCAAAGGACACAGGGTTATGGCTTAGGGCATTCTAACTGATGTTCTTTGATGACAGTATCCCCTATCCCCTCTGTGATGCTTCAGAAGGACAACTTTTGCTGTGCTGTCGGTCATTTTATCCTCTTCATGTGCAACTACACCCCTATGGTTTCCCCAAATAAGTAGTTTCTCATTGTTTGCAATTCGTGTTCCATTTGGCCGATGTCCATCTATACTTTAAAACTAGTAAGCACCCCAAATGATAGATGAATTAAGTTAGCATTAAAATATGCTTTAGTAAGTTAATATATTTACGTCATTGCAGCTTGTTGTTTTCTCGTATTTTACCCGTGTGTTTTGATGGTTATTGTGCCCTGAGGCTGTTTTAATGAAGGGAACATTTTTAGACACTCAAGAAAATAAACAAAGAGATAAATTGTCTTCGCATAGCTCTACATCTGAGTAAATGTTTGTCACTAGAAATTCAGTTCCTGCAGGAAGTAAATGAAATGTTCTTATCCCAGCTAATAAAAATTTAGAATCGATATTGTCCTTACCTCACCCAAATTAGAATGCCGCATGATCAGAGGGAGCTCTCAGGACGTGTAAGACACAAATTTAGTCCACATCAGCTCTGAATGGGTGGTGGTGGTGGTAGTGGTTATCTCTGGAACAAGAAGTTATAACATTTTGCTTTTAATCCAAAACTTACACCAACTTTTTGAATATTACTAGTGCTCCTATTTTACTATTTAGAGAAACACATCCATTATTATTTTTATACTCTCTCACATATAAAATAAACATGGTATCATGGAAGAAAAGACCTGACGATCTGCTGCCATTAAGATTACAGACAAGAAAACTCTATGGAGCAGTTCTCCTCTGTAACAATTTTGGTCACCGTGAGTCAGAATCAACAGCACTAACAACAACAACATTATCCATTCAAAGCAAAACAGAAATATTGAAGATCTAGAAGTTACCCATCTCCTGTCACTTTTCTACCTAGAAGAATTGTTTAAGATGAAAGATGTGAGGAGGCAGAGCCAAGATGGTGGAATAGACAGACACTTCCAGTGAGCCCACTTTACAACAAAGACCCAAAAAAACAAGTGAAACGAGTATATTTGTGACAAGCTGGGAGCCCTGAGCATCAAAGGCAAGCGTCGACAACAAACTGACAGGCAGGGGTAGGAAGAGACCATTCATAAGTGGAGAGGAGTTACCGGACCTGAATGCCAGGGAGCCCTCAGGCACCTTTCCTGGAGTGGCAGCGGTGGTGGTGGGCTGGTATTAGCATTCAGCTGCAGTTTCCTCAGGGAGAAACAGCCAGCCACACAGCATACTCACACCTCCAGAACCCGAGGAGAACTGCCCGCTCAGCAAAAGCTAAGTACTTTTGTATATTTTACTGCACCCCCCCCACCCCCAAGCCGGCTTCAACGGCTGAATCCCTGGGCCTGAGATAGACCCTGGTGAGCACCTAGAGCCATCCTCCCTACCTTGGGGAAGGAGAAAAATTTGCAACTGGGGAAAAAAGGTAATGTGCTAGCTCCATTAACTGGGGGAGCTCAGGACAGAAGCAGCTCCTGTCCAGGCATAAACCATCCATGGACCTTGAGCACCTTTCCCTTCTGCATGGACCTGTGTGGGCCTATTTTGGGAGAATAGGCCCTTGTTGGCCAACTCCAACAATTTCAGCTGTGTGGTGGAGAGGTGGGTGTTGGACATTTGACATTGCTTTGCCTATTAAACAAGGTCCTCACCTACCCACCTCAGGGACCTAAGGAGTGGTAGCTCCACTCAGGTCACCAAGCCACCTGCAACAGGGGTCCAAAGATAACTGATACCTCCTAGTCCTTACAACTGAAAACCTTAGGTGCCCATGGTCCCTCTGCAGAACCCACCCACCAGCACACTCTAGGGACCAGAGACGTGTTTTCCTCAGAGATACTTGGGGGTCAGTACTCAGCCCCTGCCTTGTTCAGAGCATGATCCCCTGCTGCAATCAGATATGGGTATATACTCCAATCACCCCTGCCCCTCTAAGACTGTAGGACAGAGCCTGTACCACACACTTGATGATCAGCTACCTGGAAATTCATACAAGAAAACTTTTTGGACTCCTAGACTGATATACCTGATAACAGCCCTAGCCATCTGGGGACAGGACGCCAGAGCTCCAAAGGTGAAAATAATCAAGCTAGCTCACTCAAGGAACCCATAGGGGTATACCAAAACAAAACAAAGCAAGCAGCTACGACACAGTAAGCAAGCATAAACTAATACAATAACTTATACATGGCTTAGAGATAATAGTCAGTATAAAGTCACATAAAGGAACAAACCATGATCACCTCAACAGGCTCTCAAAACAAAGAATCCAGGGATCTTCTAGATGAAAGTGCATTCCTGGAATTACCAGATGCAGAGTACAAAAGTATAATATATAGAACCCTTCAAGACATCAGGAAGGAAATGAGGCAATATGCAGAGCAAGCCAAGGAACACACAGATAAAGCAACTGAAGAAATTAGAAAGATTATTCAGGAACATAATGAAAAGTTTAATAAGCTGGAAAAATCCATAGACAGCAATCAGAAATTCAGAAAATTAACAATAAAATTACAGAATTAGACAACTCATTAGAAAGTCAGAAGAGCAGAATTGAGCAAGTAGATGCTGGAATTTCTGAACTCGAAGATAAATCACTTGGCACTAATATATCTGAAGAAAAATCAGAAAAAAGAATTTAAAAAAATGAAGAAACCTTAAGAATCATGTGGGACTCTATCAAGAGAAATAACTTTTGGGTGATTGGAGTACCAGAACAGGGAGGGATAACAGAAAATACAAAGAAAATTGTTGAAGATTTGTTGGCAGAAATCTTCCCTGATGTTGTGAAAGATGAGAAGATATCTATCCAAGTTGCTCATTGAACTCCACATAAAGTAGATGTTAAAAGAAAGTCACCAAGACATATTATAATCAAGCTTGCCAAAACCAAAGATAAAGAGACAATTATAAGAGCAGCGAGGGATAAAAGACAAGTCACCTTCAAAGGAGAGCCAATAAGAATAAGCTCGGACTACTCGGCAGAAACCATGCAGGCAAGAAGGAAATGGGATGACATATTTAAAAAATTGAAGGAAAAAATTGCCTGCCAAGAATCATATATCCAGCAAAACTGTCTCTTAAATATGAAGGTGAAATTAGGACATTTCCAGATAAACACAAGTTGAGGGAATTTGTAAAAACCAAACTGAAACGATAAGAAATACTAAAGGGAGTTCTTTGGTTTGGAAATCAATAATACCAGGTATCAACCCAAGACTAGAACACTGGGCAGAGCAACTAGAAGTCAACCCAGACAGGGAAATCCAAAAACACAAAGCAAGATTATTAAAAAAAAAAAAAAGCCCAAAACAGGGTAACAGCGATGTTATGATATAAAAGAAGACAACATTAAAATAATAAAGAGGGACTAAGAAATGTAATCATACACCTTCCATATGGAGAGGAAGATATGGCGATACAAAGAAATAAAAGTTAGTTTTAAATTTAGAAAAATAGGGGTAAATAATAAGTTAACCAAAAAGAAGACAAACTATCATACTCATCAAAATAAAATACAAGGGAAAAAATACAGACTCAGCAGAAACAAAATCAACAACAACAAATATGAGGAAAGGACAATATATGAAGAAAATCTAAGCACATAAAATCAAGTGGGAAAACACTGTCAACAACACAGAAAAAAAGACATCAAAATGATAGCACTAAATTCACACCTATCCATAATTACCCTGAATGTAAATGGACTAAATACACCAATAAAGAGACAGAGAATGGCAGAATGGATTAAAAAAACATGATCCGTCTATATGCTGCCTACAAGAGACACACCTTAGACTCAGAGACAGAAACAAACTAAAACTCAAAGGGTGGAAAAAATATATCAAGCAAACAACAATCAAAAAAGAGCAGGAGTGGCAATATTAATTGCTGGCAAAATAGACTTTAAAGTTAAATCCATCATAAAGGATAAGGAGGGACACTATATAATGATTAAAGGGACAATACACCAAGAAGATATAACCTTATTAAATATTTATGCACACAATGACAGGGGTGCAAGTTACATTAAACAAACTCTATCAACAGTGAAAAGTGAGATAGACAGCTTCACAATAATAGTAGGAGACTTCAACACACCACTTTGCGTGAGGGACAGGACATCCAGAAAGAAGCTCAATAAAGACACGGAAGATCTAAATGCCACAATCAACCAACTTGACCGCGTAGACATATACAGAACATGCCATACATCAGCAACCAATTATACGTTCTTTTACATGGAACATTCTCTAGAATAGACCACAGATTAGGTCATAAAGAAAGCCTTAGCAGAATCCAAAACATTGAAATATTACAAAGCATCTTCTCTGACGATAAGGCCATAAAAGAAGAAATCAATAACAGGAAAAGCAGGGAAAAGAAATCAAACACTTGGAAACTGAACAATACCCTGCTCAAAAAAGACTGGATTATAGAAGACATTAAGAATGGAATAAAGAAATTCAGAGAATCCAATGACAATGAAAACACTTCCTATCAGAACCTTTGGAGCACAGCAAAAGCAGTGCTCAGAGGCCAATTTATATCAATAAATGCACACATCCAAAAAGAAGAAAGGGCCTAAATCAAAGAATTATCCCCACAACTTGAACAAATAGAAAGAGAGCAACAAAAGAAACCCACAGGCACCAGAAGAAAACAAATAATAAAAATTAGAGCCGAACTAAACGAAATAAAAAAAAAAAACAAACAGTTGAAAGAGTTAACAAGACCAAAAGCTGGTTTTTTTTTTTAAAAATCAACAAAATTGATAAACCGCTGGCCAAACTGACAAAAGAAAAAAAAGGAGAGGAAGCAAATAACCTGAATAAGAAATGAGATGGGTGATATTACAGCAGACCCAACTGAAATTAAAAGAATCATATCAGATTACTATGAAAAATTGTACTCTGACAAGTTTGAAAACCTAGAAGAAATGGATGAATTCCTAGAAACACACTACCTACCTAAACTAACACAAACAGAGGTAGAACAACTAAAGAGACCCATAACAAAAGAAGAGATCGAAAAGGTAATCAAAAAACTCCCAACAAAAAAAAGCCCTGGTCTGGACCGCTTCACTGCAGAGTTCTACCAAACTTTCAGAGAAGAGTTAACACCAGTACTACTAAAGGTATTTCAGGGCATAGAAAAGGATGGAATACTACCAAACTCATTCTATGAAGCCACCATATCCCTGATACCACAAGAAAATAAAATTATAAACCTATATCCCTCATGAATGTACACGCAAAAGTCCTCAACAAAATTCTAGCCAATAGAATTCTACAACATATCAAAAAAACAATTCGCCATGACCACGTGGGATTCATACCAGGTATGCAGGGATGGTTCAACATTAGAAAAACAATTAATGTAATCCACCACATAAATAAAACAAAAGACAAGAATCACATGATTTTATCAACTGATGCAGAAAAGACATTTGACAAAGTTCAACACTCATTCATGATAAAAACTTTCAGGAAAATAGGAATAGAAGGAAAATTCCTCAGCATAGTAAAGAGCATCTATACAAAGCCAACAGCCAATATCATCCTAAATGGAGAGAGCCTGAAAGCATTCCCATTGAGATCTGGAACCAGACAAGGATGCCCTTTATCACCACTCCTATTCAACATTGTGCTGGAAGTCCTAGCCAGAGCAATTAGGCTAGATAAAGAAATAAAGGGCATCCAGATTGGCAAGGAAGAAGTCAAAGTATCTCTATTTGCAGATGACATGATCTTATACACAGAAAACCCTAAGGAATCCTCCAGAAAACTACTGAAACTAATAGAAGAGTTCAGCAGAGGATCAGGATACAAGATAAACATACAAAAATCATTTGGATTCCTCTACACCAACAAAAAGAACATCGAAGAGGAAATCACCAAATCAATGCCATTTACAGTAGCCCCCAAGAAGATAAAATACTTAGGAATAAATCTTACCAGAGATGTAAAAGACTTATACAAAGAAAAGTACAGTATACTTCTTCAAGAAACCAAAAGAGACTTACATAAGTGGAAGAACATACCTTTCTCGTGGACAGGAAGACTTAACATTATAAAAATGTCTATTCTACCAAAAGTGATCTATACATTTAATGCAATTCCAATCCAAATCCCAAGGACATTCTTTAATGAGATGGAGAAACAAATCACCAACTTCATATGGAAGGGAAAGAGGCCCCAGGTAAATAAGGCATTACTGAAAAAGAAGAACAAAGTGGAAGGCCTTGCTTTACCTGATTTTAGAACCTATTATACTGCCACAGTAGTCAAAACAGCCTGGTAATTGTACAACAACACATACATGGACCAATGGAACAGAATTGAGAATCCAGACATAAATCCATCCACATATCAGCAGTTGATATTTGACAAAGGCCCCAAAACAGTTAAGTGGGGGAAAAGACCGTCTTTTGAACAAATGGTGCTGGCATAACTGGATATCCGTCTGCAAAAAAATGAAACAAGATCCATACCTCACGCCATGCACAAAAAATGACTCAAAATGGATCAAAGATCTAAATATAAAATCTAAAATAATAAAGATTATGGAAAAAAAATAGGACAACATTAGGAGCCCTAATACATGGCATAAACGGTATACAAAACACTATAAAGAATGTAGAAGAAAAACTAGATAACTGGGAGCTCCTAAAAATCAAACACCTATGCTCATCCAAAGACTTCACCAAAAGAGTAAAAAGACTACCTACAGACTGGGAAAAAGTTTTTAGCTACGACATTTCTGATCAGTTCCTGATCTCTAATATCTACATGATACTGCAAAAACTCAACTGCAAAAAGACAAATAACCCAATTCAAAAATGGGCAAAAGATATGAATAGACACTTCACTAAAGAAGACATTCAGGTAGCAAACAGATATATGAGGAAAAGTTCACAATCATTAGCCATTAGAGAAATGGAGATCAAAACTACAATGAGATTTTATCTCACCCCAACAAGGCTGGCATTAATCCAGAAAACACAAAATAATAAAAGTTGGAGAGGCTGTGGAGAGATTGGAACACTTCTACACTGCTGGTGGGAATGTAAAATGGTACAACCACTTTGGAAATCGATTTGGTGCTTCCATAAATAGTTAGAAATAGAACTACCATACGATCCAGCAATCCAAGTCCTTGGAATATATCCTAGAGAAATAAGAGCCTTTTCACAAACAGGTATATGCACACGCATGTTTATTCCAGCACTGTTTACAATAGCAAAAAGGTGGAAGCAACCAAGGTGCCCATCAGTGGATGAATGGATAAACAGATTATGGTATATTCGCACAATGGAAGACTACACATTGATAAAGAACAGTGAGGAATCTGTGAAACATTTCATAACACGGAGGAACCTGGAAGGCATTATGCTGAGTGAAATTAGTCAGTTACAAAAGGACAAATATTGTATAAGACCACTATTATAAGAACTTGAGAAATAGTTTAAACTGAGAAGGAAACATTCTTTTGTGGTTACGAGAGGGGGAAGGGAAGGAGGGTGGGAGGGGGCATTCAGTAATTAGATAGTAGATAAGAACTACTTTAGGTGAAGGGAAAGACATCACACAATACAGGGGAGGTCAGCACAATTGGACTAAACCAAAAGCAAAGAAGTTTCCTGAATAAACTGAATGCTTCAAAAGCCAGCGTAGCAGGAGCAGGGGTGTGGGGACCATGGTTTCAGGGGACTTCTAAGTCAATTGGCATAATAAAATCTATTAAGAATATATTCTGCAACCCACTTTGAAGAGTGGCGTCTGGGGTCTTAAACGCTAGCAAGCAGCCATCTAAGATGCATCAGTTGGTCTCAACCCACCTGGATCAAAGGAGAATGAAGAACACCAAGGACACAAGGCAATTATGAGCCCAAGAGGCAGAAAGGACCACATGAACCAGAGACTACATCATCCTGAGACCAGAAGAACTAGATGGTGCCCGGCTACAACCGATGACTGCCCTGACAGGGAACACAACAGAGAACTCTTGAGGGAGCAGGAGAGCAGTGGGATGCAGACCCCAAATTCTCATAAGACCAGACTTAATGGTCTGACTGAGACTAGAAGGACCCCTGTGGTCATGGCCCCCTGACCTTCTGTTGGCCCAGGACAGGAACCATTCCCAAAGCCAACTCTTCAGACAGGGATTGGACTGGACAATGGGTTGGAGAGGGATGCTGGTGAGGAGTGAGCTTCTTGGATCAGGTGGACCTTGAGACTATGTTGGCATCTCCTGCCTGGAGGGGAGATGAGAGGGTGGAGGGGATTAGAAGCTGGCGAAATGGACACAAAAAGAGAGAGTGGGGGAAAAGAGCAGGCTGTCTCATTAGGGGGAGAGTAATTGGGAGTGTGTAGCAAGGTGTATATGGGTTTTTGTGTGAGAGACTGGCTTGATTTGTAAACTTTCACTTAAAGCACAATAAAAATTATTAAAAAAAAAAAAAACACAAAACCAGTTCTCTGCATTGGAATGGAACAGAATCTGTCCCAAAGAAAAAAACAAAAGATGGAAGATGCATTGGTGTCCTCAGGCTGCTATAACAAAGTACCACAAACTAGGTGGCTTAAAACAGCAGAAATGTATTCTCTCACAGTTTCGGGTTCTAGAAGTTCATATTCAAGATGTCAGCATGCCATGCTGTCTCTCTGAAGGCTCTAGGGGAGGATCCTTCCTTGTATCGTCCAGGTTCTGGTAACCACAGGTATTCTTGGCATGTGGCAGCATAACTTCAATCTCTGCCTCCGTCTCCACATGATTGTCTCCTTCTGTGTCTGTCTGTGTCTGTGTCTCTTCTCTTTTTATAAGGACACCTGTCAAATTGGATTAGGGCTCATGCTATTCCAGTATGACCTCAAGTTAACTAATTGCATCTGCAAAGATCCCATTTTCAAATAATGTTGTATTCGCAGGAACTGGGGGTTAAGATATCAAAATATCTTTTGGGGGGACACAAACCAATCCATAACAGATGTGCCTCTTTACAAATACTTGAGAAGATTTTAATTTGCAGAGCTAAAGCAGAGGATTGAGGATAAATTGGGAAATGTTGTCTGAGAAAATTCCTTAAAGAACTGAAGTGGAGAAGAAATTTCATGCCAGCAGTTTGTGGGCATACCTAGCACCACCCTTTGCTTACTTGATATTATGGTTCTCCGTGTGGCTCTCAAGTTGAATGTCACATTCACAGCTTTTCACCTTGTTCTCTATTTTAGGTTTTGAGTTAGTCACTCTGTGGCATTCTAACACCACAGAATAAAACTTTCTAATGTCTCTGTAGTAGTTAACCAAGCAATGAAGTGAAGGTTTAACTAAAACAGAGAAAAATGGGTATTCATACAGACAGATGGATGTTATGGATATTTGTGTAGAAACCAACTAAGGTAAGTGAGAAATTCTGAGCCTGTTTCAAAGCCTTGAATGTTTTTCTTGGAGCTCTAATTGCTTTCATTGCAGCACTTGTTGGCTTTTTCCTCATTTTGAATTGTGCATATCAGGCAGGTCTAATTCCTGTATACATCCCCATAGTCCCATTTAATAGTCAAAGGGTATCTTTACTAACTGATAGGTAGCTGCTATCCTTTGTGAAATTGTTTAACTTTCCAAATACAGACACATTCCTGCAATTATTTGTGGACTTCTAAAACCACGTGTTTTGTGTATAAACTGCTACTGGAAAGCACTGAAACACTGGTCAGGGCAGAGGACTTGCCCTGATTTCATTAACATCAAGAAATAAGGCAAAAGATACTGTAGCGTGGTCTTTATTTCAGTAACTTATTGTAGCTTCAAGGAAATGTGCTCATTATCATTGTGCCTTCTATGAAGAGTTAAGAGTCAAGCGCTCAGCAAGATTCTCTTTTTTGATATTGAATAATGGCCATCCTTTTTCACCATGACTTTTTGACAAGTATGGTTGTTTCTATATAAGGCATCGAGTGCCTTGTAGGTTGCTATTACCAGATTTCCCTTAACCCACTGTTAGAAATGGAAATGTATATTTTACCATTGAGTAACAATGCTTCTGACAAAGCACTTTAGAAATAGAAGTTGACATAAGTTAGTAATTAGAACAGAAGTCTCTGACCTTATAGCCTGCATCTATGTAGCTTAGGCTTAAGAGAGCTGTCGTGGTCATTACACAGCCCTTTCTTTCCTCTGCTGATTTCTGGGTAGATCAGAGTCAAAATAGTTTAGATTTTGTTAGTCATTTTCTTTCCTGCTTATGTAAGAGGAATCAGAAAAATAGATAACAAGACAGATATTGTCAAAGAGAACTCTTCTTCTTTTATAATTTTACCTTTTTTTTTTTTTTTTTACATTTATACCTGGTCTCCAGAGCATATATGTTGCACATTTTATCCTAGAATTTAACATTGTGTGCAGCAAGTTCTCAGCAAATATCTGTTGAATGATGAAGGAAATGATGATAATGATGGTCACAGAGATTCTAGCTATAAAGACCAACCTAAGTTAAGAATCACACTGTTTCTCACTTTCAGGTTTTCCTGAAGGAATATTTCTGTAACACTTCAGCTAAGACTTAGTCTTTCTCAAATGTATCTTGTTCTTTCCTGTTTCTGCCTTTTTCCTTTTCTTTACTTTCAATACCCTTCATTCCAGGATCTATAAATCCTACCTTTCCTTCAAGACCCAGCTTTCCATCAAGATCTGTGAAATTTTCTTTCCATCTTTCTATTGCAGGGACACAAGAACTAGAGTGAGAATAATTCTTCCTGAGATAGGATTTCCACCAGGATTAAAAAAAAAATACATATATTTTGTCGTATTTTTGCAACATCAATGGGCTCAAGGAAACCCTGGTGGCATAGTGGTTAAGTGCTACGGCCGCTAATCAAAAGGTTGGCAGCTTGACTCCACCCGGCTCTCCTTGGAAACTCTATGAGGCACTTCTACTCTGTCTTATAGGATCACTATGAATTGAAATTGACTCTATGGCAACAGATTTTGTTAATGAGCTCAAGCATATCAAAGATCATGGGGATGGCATGGGACTGGGCAACATGTCATTCTAGTATAATCAAGGTTGCCATGAGTAGGAGGTGACTTGGTAGCAACAAATAATAATAATATTAAAGTATAATTTATATACCATAAAATTCAAGCACTGTAAATATACAATTCTGAATCCCTATTTTCACGAAAGAGTGGAGGTTTTAGTGCATATTATTCAGTCCTGTAGCTTTTTTTTTTTTTTTGTAGCAATACATTAAGCACCCCAAAACATAACATTACCAGGCAACCTCTCAGAAGTTTTTATATGCAGCATTACATGTGCTAACGCCTCCTCACTCATTAGCAATTTAATATTCCCTATTTGTGCTTTATAAGTAGATTTATCAGCTTTTTTCACCTTTCAAACAAACAATGGTTTCTGAACCAAAAAAGTACGAAAAGTTCTATTTTCACTTCTTTCTTGAAGCAGAGAGAAAACTGGTAATTATCACTGATGTGAGCTAAAATAATTTTTCTTCTAAAAAATAAATATACAATACAAATTAAGCTTAAAAGCTCTTGTTTCCCAAAATAAAAGTTCTGAGTTAATAAGTGTATATGGAGGTCATTTCTTCAGATTAAAAAAAAAAAGCATTTTCTTAGTTAAGATTTTTAAAAAATTTTTAAAAAGGAGGAAACTCTACCAAAGAAAAGAGTGTATCAACTCAGAGGGTGTGTGCTGTCAGAATGAGATAGCTATTTCTGTTTTCTTATCATTCAGAAAAATCAGATTTTTTTCTTTTAATTTTTCCAGAGACTGATGCTTTAGTCCTCTCTGTTACTTATCAGGGTTCAGTTGGATTTTATTGCACAACAAATAGGAAAATAAAAATAATGTTAGGAACCCTAGACTCAATATTATAATATTGTACAGTAAAACCTGTGAAAGCCTTAACCTGTGTAAGGTGGAAACCTGTCAAAGAAAGAGACCTCAAATATTTTCCACTAAACCAAGTGATAGAAAAGTGCCACAATTGTACCCTGTCAAAGGCGGAAAACTCGCGAGACCCAGAAAAACAAAGCAGTCCCGTCGAGTTCTGGTTCTCACAGGTTTCAGAGTACGTGTAGTATTTCAGAAAGAAAACTTTATAATAAGCTATTGAACTATGTGTGATATTATCATAGCACTTTATTTTTTTCCTCAATACAGTTGGCCACAGTGCAAAAGAAGAAATGTATTAAGTAGCCTCTCAGACTAGCCCCAAAAAGGTAGGAAAACTATCATCCATTGTTCCAAGGCACTGGAATATATAGGAAAAGCTTAAAAATCCAAATTTTTTTTTTTATCACATTAAAGTTTATACCTGTATTCTCATTAGGGATTCTAGATTTAGGTAAAAATATTAATCATCTGGAATAAGTAAAAGTATGTACAGTTTATATTGGCTAAATTTCTCAACTACAAGGGGTCAAGTTTGTGTCATTCATTCGTTAATATATTCATCTAGACATTTAATATACTCAGAAAATAACATGTGGAAGGTGTTAAAGGAATAAAAAATAAATGAGACAGAGAATGAACCTCAAGCGGCTTCTTGGCAAGAGAAGACATACTAAAATCATGATAATATACACAGTAATCTGAAAAGAGTGTAAAGGGATAACGGGGGTAATGGTGAGAGGGAGAATTTAGGATTGGGATTTAAGAGGCATTCAAGGAGCATCATATCAAATGAAACGTTTTGATAAGGTTGTTTTGGTGCTTTAGCCATTTTATGAGTATTGAATTGAAATCTTTAAACTTAATCATATGTGGTTCTCTTTCTACAGTCTTTTTAGTGTTTATTTACTGTTAAGTCATCTTGTTTTTTAGCTTGCCTTGTAATTTCTTATTTTTTTGCCAGATATTTTAGGTGAAAAACTGTAGAGGAGGATAGAGTACCAGTGGATTGTCTTAATCCTGTTGAGCAGGGCTTAACAAGCTATGGCTCATGGGCCAAAATGGACCCTCTGCTTGATTTTGTAAATAAAGATTTATTAGAACATAGTCAATTTACAAATTTCTATGGTTACTTTTGTACTACAAGAGCAGAGTTAAGTAGTTACAAGAGAGATTGTCTGGCCTAAAAACACTAAAATATTTACTATGTTTTTTTTTTTTAGTCCTTAACAGAGTTTTCTTAGCTCTAATCTGTGCTGAAATGTTTACACTAAAGTGTTAGACCAAAAGGTTTTTAGATTTTTACTTAGATGGATCATTTCCCTCTGTTCCGGTTTTTACATTTTTTACATATCATATTTTAAATTAAGATGAGAGATATGTTTTATGCCCAAGACACCATCTTTTCTCAATGACCATGCACACATTTATGACAAGTTTGGTAACTATTTCCACATAACTGGTCTATGATGATGGGGACATGTATTAAAACAATTTTAACAAATACTAATCTATAACATCAAAGAATAAAAAAAAAAAGGTCTATGAGAATTTTGGAGAAAAATCACAAGACATCAAAAATACAAAAGTACATTGCAAGTTCACAGTTGCAATTGTAAGGGAGACTTGAATCTATCAGGGTGAGTGGACTTTTCCCACACATTAATAAATACATTTAGATATGAGAGTTATTCTCTGTAGAAAGTTAAATTTCAAGGAAATGCTGTATTCTTTAAGTAAAACAGGCCATACACAGTTGGTACACATACCTTTTATGTAAGATATTCACAAATGACTTACTGTATTGTTACACAAATAACAAGCTCCTTCTACATTTGTTGGCAGGTGGCGCCCTCTCTGCTAGAGGAACCCTTACAAGCTCCACCATGCCAACTCTATTCCACATGTTGCTGTAAAAAAAATTAGCATACCCTCTCAAGGGGAGAGGGATTGGGCTGGCAAAAAAAAACCACAGAGGGTGTATGTTATTTGCGTAAAAATGTGGTATTAGAAATCACACGCTTGAGGTTAGACAAACAACAGAGATTTGAAGATAAATTAGATAGAGTTACCGACTTCTGAGTAATCTATACTGATCAGGGAAGAGATGAAAATAAAAATATATTCATATAAATGTAGCTACTGCTCTACTAGAGGTCTTGACAAAATCTTATGCAGTCTACAAGATGGAGGGGCCAAACTGCCTGATACATGTGGAGAAGACTCAGAGGATGTGAGTTCTTCACCAAGAGGAAAACTAGGTTAAAGGAACTCCAGATAGAGACATCAGAACCCAGTGCCGTCGAAGTCGATTCTGACGCATAGTGACCCTATAGGACAGCAGTATTGAAAATCAACAGAAACCTACAAAAATGCGGCAGAGGTGGGAAGAAATATGGTGTATCCGAAGGTTTGTGAGTGTGGCAGGAACTCTCTTCAGTATCTATTGCCATCCATGCTAGTTGCTCCTTACTGCCAACATTTAAGTTCCTTCTAAGGACTTTCTCTGGCTACAGGGGCGTGCTCAGCCTACAGTGTCAAAGAATTAATGCACTCTAGAGCTGCCCTTGAAGTATGACAGATGGGAGTGAAATGACAAATACTCCAGTTTCCTTGCCCTTTGTGTGTGATAACTCTGAAGTGTTTCTCCCAGTTTCCCAGAGTCCCCCTGAAATTGTGAATGACTGAGCCCACAGCAGTAACCACTGATTAACTTACCTTGATTGGCTTCCTTCTCTTGCCTTTCTTAGTTTCAACACTTCATACTGGTGCTTTAGGGGACCACCTTCCAAATAAATTACTTGCCATCGAATCCTTGTCTAGTGGTCTCCTTCTTGGGAAACCTAACTTTTAAGAGTGAGTAATGTAATTGACACAATGTCTGCAACAATGGGCTCAAAGGTAGCAAGAGCTGTAAGGATGGCATAGGACGCTAAAGTGTTTCATTCTGTTGTACATAGAGTACCTATGAGTTGGAACCAAAATGATGGCACCTAACAACAACAATATGGTTTAACTAGAATTTTTTTTTTTAGAATTTAGTTGGCAAAAGAGTATACCTGAAAATGGGTCAGATGACTGACCAGATGTTAAAGGGCTTTGTTTGACATTCTGATGTCTTTGGACTTTATTTCATAACTGATAAAAAGACATGAAAGGCTTTGTAAGTAAGACAGTGACATGATCAGTTGGATGTTTTAAATATACTTCTGGCAGTAAAGGATTGTAGAATTTCTCATATCTCTAACTATTGTAATAACTTGGAAAAAAGTATTAAATGATTAATATGACATAAGAAACAGTATTACTCAAAATGAGAAGAAACAGCTGCAAACATCCATTAATATTCAGAATCTGGAATGTACCAAGTATGAATCCAGAAAAACTGGAAATCACCAAAAATGAAATGGAATGCATAAAGATTGATATCCTAGTCATTAATGAGCTGAAATGGACTCATATTAGCCATTCTCAATCGGACAATCATATGGTCTACTATGCTGGGAATGACAAATTGAAGAGAAATGGTGTTGCATTCATTGTCAAAAATAACATTTCAAGATCTACACGGGAGTACAACACTGTCAGTGATAAAATAATATCCATATGGTCTACAAGGAAGACCAGTTTATATGGCCATTATTCGAATTTACCCACCAACCACTAAGGCCAAAGATGAAGATATGGAAGATTTTTACCAACTTCTGCAGTCTGAAATTGATCGAACATGAAATCAGTATGCACTAATTACTGGTGATTGGAATGCGAAAGTTGGAAACCAAGAAGAATAGGTAGTTGGAAAATACAACCATGGTGATAGAAATGATGCTGGAGATCACATGATTGACTTTTGCAAGACCAATGACTTCTTTATTGTAAATTCCTTTTTTCACCAACATAAATGGCAACTATACACATGGACCTCACCAGACGGAATACAGAGGAATCAAATCGACTACATCTGTAGAAAAGGATGATGGAAAAGCCCAATATCATCAGTCATAACAAGGCCTGAAGCCAACTACGGATCAGACCATCAATTGCTCTTATGCAAGTTCAAGTTGAAACTGAAGAAAATTAGAACAAGTCCATAACAGCCAAAGTACGACCTTGAGTATATCCCACCTGAATTTAGACCACCTCAAGAATAGATTTGACAGGTTGAACACTAATGAATGAAGACCAGACAAATTGTGGGATGATGTCAAGGATATTACACATGAAGAGAGCAAGAGGTCATTAAAAAGACAGGAGAGAAAGAAAAGACCTAATTGAATGTCAGAAGAGACTCTGAAACTTGCTCTTGAACATTGAGTAGCTAAAGCAAAAGGAAGAAATGATGAAGTAAAAGAGTTGAACCAAAGATTTCAAATGGTGGCTTGAGAAGACAAAGTATTATGATGACATGTGCAAAGAGCTGGAGATAGAAAACCGAAAGGGAGGAACACACTTAGCATTTCTCAAGCTGAAAGAATAAAGAAAAATTTCAAGGCTCAAGCTACAATACTGAAGGGTTTTATGGGAAAAATATTAAACAATTCAGGAAGCATCAAAAGAAGATGAAAAGAATAAACAGAGACATTATACCAGAAAGAATTGGTTGACGTTCAACCATTTCAAGAGGTAGCATATGATCAGGAACCAACATTACTGAAGGAAGAAGTCCAAGCTGCACTGAAGGCATCAGTGAAAAACAAAGCTCCAGGAATTGATGGAATAACAATTGAGATGTTTCAACAAATGGATGCAGCATTGGAAGTGCTCACCCGTCTATGCCAAGAAATTTGGAAGACAGCTACTACTGGCCAACTGACTGGAAGAGATCCATATTTATGCCTATTCCCAAGAAAGTTGATCCAACCCGATGAAGAAATCAGTGAACAATATCATTAATACCACATGCAAGCAAAATTTTGCTGAAATCATTCAAAAGGAGCATTATATTGACAGGGAACTGCCAGAAATTCAGCCCAGATTCAGAAGAGTACATGGAACCAGGGATATCATTGCTGATGTCAGACGGATCCTGGCTGAAAGCAGAGAATACCAGAAAGATGTTTACCTGTGGTTTATTGACTACGCTAAGGCATTCGACTGTGTGGATCATAACAAATTATGGATAATGTTGCAGAGAATGGGAATTTCAGAACACTTAACTGCATGAGGAATCTGTACATGGATCAAGAAGCAGTCACTCGAACAGGGCAAGGGGATACTGCATGGTTTAAATTCAGGAGAGGTGTATGGCAGGGTTGTATCCTTTCACCATACCTATTCAATCTGTATGCTGAGCAAATAATCCAAGAAGCTGGACTATATGAAGAAGAATGGGGCATCAGGATTGGAGGAAGACTCAACAACAAAGTGCAATATGCACTATGCAGAAGCAGCTCTTCCCCAGTCATCTTTTGAGTGCCTTCCAGCCTGGAGGGCTCATCTTCCAGCACTATATCAGACAATATTCCACTGCTATTCATAAGGTTTTCAGTGGCTAATGCTTTTCAGCAGTAGACTGCCGGGTTCTTCTTCCTAGCCTGTCTTAGTCTGGAAGCTCAGCTGAAACCTGTCCTCTATGGGTGACCCTGCTGGTATCTGAATACCTGTGGCATAGCTTCCAGCATCACAACAACACACAAGCCCCCACGGTAGACAAACTGACAGACATATGGGGGACCTCAGCATTAAGAAAACAAACATCTTCACAACTGGATCAATAAGCAACATCATGATAAATGGAGAAAACATTGAGGTGTCCAAGATTTCACTTTACTTGGATCCACAATCAACACCCATGGAAGCAGCAGTCAAGAAATCAAAAGATGCATTGCGTTGGACAAATCTGCTGCAAAAGACCTCTTTAAAGTGTTGAAAAACAAAGATGTCATCTTGAGGACTAAGGTGTAACTGACCCAAGCCATGGTATTTTCAATCACCTCATATGCATGCAAAAGCTGAAGAATGAATAAGGAAAACCAAAGAAGAATTGATGCCTTTGAATTGTGGTGTTGGTGAAGAATATTGAACATACCATGAACTGCCAAAAGAACAAACAAATCTGTCTTGGAAGAAATACAACCAGAATGCTGCTTAGAAGTAAAGATGGTGAGACTACCTTTCACATAATTTGGACCTGTTATCAGGAGGGATCAGTCCCTGGAGAAGGATATTGTGTTTGGTACAATAAAAGGTTAGTGAAAAAGAGGAAGACTGTCAACAAGATGGATTGACAGTGGCTGCAACAATGGGCTCAAGCATAGCAACAATTGTCAGGATGGCACAGGACTGGGCAGTGTTTTTTTCTTTTGTGCGTAGGGTAGCTATGTGTTGGAACTGACTCGAGAGTACCTAATGACAACAACGTATTCAATCATTACAGAAGGTAGCATATAATCAAGAACTGATGGTACTGAAGGAAGAAGTCCAAGCTGCAGGGAAGGCAAAAGATGTTTCAACAAATGGTTGTAGCACTGAAGTTGCTCACTGTTCTATGCCAAGGAATTTGGAAGGTAGCTTACCTGACCAACCGACTGGAAGAGATCAATATTTGTACCCATTACAAAGAAAGATGATGTAACATAATGTAGAAATTATCAAACAATATCATTACTATCACACGCAAATAAAATCTTGCTGAAGGTAGATAAAGAATGGTTGCAGCAGTACCTCTACAGAGGACTGCCAGAAATTCAAGCCAGATTCAGAAGAGGATGTGGAACAAGGGATATCATTACTGATGTCAGATAGATCTTGGCTGAAAGCAGAGAATGCCAGAAAGATGTTTACCTGTGTTTTATTGACTGTACGAAGGCATCCATTTGTGTGGCTCGTAACAAATTATGAATAATATTGCAAACAATAGGAACTCCAGAATACTTAATTGTGGTCAATGGAAACCTGTACCTATGTACAGAACAAGGGTATACTGTGTGGCTTAAAGTCAGGAAAGGTGTGCGTAAGTGTTGTATCCTTTCACCATATTTATTCACTCTGTTTGCTGAGCATATAATCTGTAAAGCTGGATTATATGAGGAAAAATGGGGCATCAGGATTGGCGGAAGGCTCATTAACAACCTACATTGTGCATAGACACAACCTTGCTTGCTGAAAGTGAAGAGGACTTGAAGCATTTACTGATGAAGATCAAAGATCACAGCCTTCTGTAGGGATTGCACCTCAACATAAAGAAAACAAAAATCCTCACAACTGAACCAATAAGCCACATCATGATAAATGGAGAAAAAAATTGCAGTTTTCAAGGATTTCATTTTACTGGGATCCACAATGAACAGCCATGGAAGCAGCAGTCAGGAAATCAATGTATTGCCTTGGGAAATCTGCTGCAAAAAAAAAAAAAAAAAAACCTTTTTAAAGTATTAGAAAGCAAATATGTCACTTTGAGGACTAAGGTGTGCCTGACCCAGGCCATGATATTTTCAATCACCTCATATGCATGTGAAAGCTGAACAATGAATAAGGAAGATCAAAGACGAACTGATGCCTTTGAATTGTGGTGTTGGCAAAGAATATTAAATATACCATCAACTGCCAGAAGAATGAACAAATCTGTCTGGGAAGAAGTACAACCAGAACACTCCTTAGATGCAAGGATGGCAAGGCTTGGTCTCACATACTTTGTACATGTTATCAGGAGTTACCTGTCTCTGGAAAAGGGTATCATGCGTGGTAAGGTAGAGGGTCAGCAAAAAAGAGGAAGACTCTTAAGGAGATGGGCTGACATGATGGCTGCAACAATGGGTTCAGATATAGCAATGATTGTCAGGGTGGTGCTGAACCAGGGAGTTTTTTGCTCTGTTATACATAGGTTCGCTATTAGTTGGAACTGACGGTATGGCACCTAAGAACAACAACATCAACATTAAAAAGAGTATAAAAAACAAACAAAAAAAAACCCCAGTGCCGTCAAGTCTATTCCAACTCATAGCGACCCTGTAGGACAGAGTAGAACTGCCCCATAGAGTTTCCAAGGAGCGCCTGGCGGATTCGAACTGCCTACCCTTTGGTTAGCCACCGTAGCACTTAACCACTACGTCACCAGGGTTTCCAAAAAAAAAAAAAAAAAAGACTATACACACTTAGAAACTTTGCTGTGAGGAAAATGGCAAAACTCGGTGACTAGAGTGAATTTGAGCAGAGGTGGTTGGAGGGTGATACTTGAAAGTGACAACTGATATTTGGATAGGTAATATTAACCAAGACAGAGATGGGCCAGGTTTACCTTTGCTTATGTTTGGGAGTGGCACCCTGATGTTCTCTTGGAAAATTAGAGCATAGGAAGGAACTTACCAGTATCCAAAAAGCTGATCCTTTGCCCAGTAATCCTGAAAACAAAATTCTGATCATCTTAAGGTACGTACAGCTACTCGTTTTTATTAGTTATTAATAGGTGTTGGGATAGAGTAGACACACGTGTGACAATAGAGGCAACTGCAGAAGGAGTATAATATAGCTCATCTTTTTGTTCTTAAGAAGGACCACTGGAATGACTCCCTGGTTGGGGATAGAGTCCTTTTTCTCACTTATTTTCATAGCTTTCCTGTGAGGCAAAGGAGAAGAAGAATGATGGCAAGTTTGAGAAGAACAGTTGTTACCATATGCATTTTTACAGATGGACAAACTAAAGCATAGGAGTGACATGGATTTCCCCTGGAGGTGCAGTAGTGAAGAGCTCTGCTGCTAACCAAAAATGTCAGTAGTTCAAATCTACCAGCTGCTCCTTTGAAACCCAACGGGGCAGTTTTAATCTGTCCTATAGGGTCGCTATCAGTTGGAATTGACTTAACAGAAATGGCTTTGGTTTTTTTGATTTTAAAGTGAATTCATAATTATCATTAGAACCCCTCTTTCTGAGTGTTGGCCCAGCTTGTTACACATAGTAAGTAAAGTAAGTAAGGAAGATATATATTTGTATAGAAAGGTCAGAGTAAATGACTGGAAATTTGTTGGGCATTAGAATTGCAACGGGGAGTAAGGACTTTGTTCAGTTGAAACATTTCCACACTTGTCCAACTCTGATAGACTGTGACGGGCTACTGGCAAATGAATTTCGTCCAATGGCTCCAGGCTCCCTTGATAAATAGTTATCCTATGGCAGCCCGTATACTTTCAATCCACTTAAAACTAAGTCTGTGAACCTTGTCAATTGAGTAAATTGAAATCGATAGTGGCCACAGAGAGAGATTCACTGCATGAGAGATCAGTGTACATCTCTACATTGCAAATAGATATGGATGACTGAGGGAAGGAAATCTTACTCTATCTCATGGGGCTAGAGATTTTCTACAAATTGTATTGCTTTGTAAAATATGTAATACTCTTCAGCAATAGTTTGTTCAGGGTTTTCTGGACTATGGGATGTGCACTATTTACTAAGTGAGCTACAAGGCTAAAACCCCACGTTTTTCGTATATACTAGTTGGATCTTCACACTAGAGATACTTGTCAGCTAGGTATACTGGTAAATATGATAATAGGTACTTACGGCTGAAGGCCTATTTTACACATTTATTTAGGAATTCCTTTTGAGAAACTGAGTGCCACATTCAAAATTTTCTGTATGAATCCAAAATCAAGAGTGTTGGCTTGAATCATAAACACAAGCTGCTTGCAGCTGCAGCCTAAAGCAAAAACTATTTATTCAATAGCATTTATTAAGCACCTACTGAGTTGAAAGCATCCTCTATGATGCTCCAGTAGATACCCAAAACTCTATACTACAAACCCAGTCTTTGACTTTGAGGAGATTCTAACCTCATTGATGCTTCCAAGTGTAATCCATTGACTTAGAATAATAATGAGATGAATTAAAATGCTTTAAACTTATTCATTTGCATGATTAGTGAGAGTGTATTTATTTTGCTTCATATTTTAAAAAATCATAAAGCAGTAAGTTGCCAAATTTCCTTGCTATGTAAAAATAACATGTCGCCTTTTATTTGGGCTTTGTATCTTTTCCATAAAAATGGTGGCCTTTTTGATAGCTCATCTCGGTTATTAAAATAATTTTCCCAATACCACCCGAGAAGCCCTGTTGGCGCAGTGGTTAAGAGCTTACCTGCTAACCAAAAGGTCAGCGGTTCCAATCCACCAACTGCTCCTTGAAAGAAAGATGTGGCAGTCTGCTTCTATAAAGATTACAGCCTTGGAAATCCTATGGGACACTTCTCTGTCCTATAAGGCCATTGTGAGTTGAAATCCACTCAATGGCAACAGTTAATACCACCCAGTTACAAATCCCTGTCTTTTGATACATAGTTCTTATTCTATCTCTTTATGATACTTACGATATTTACCATTTTATTTGGCCTTTGTTACATTATTTATGTCCTTTTTTTTTTTCCCAGGGATGCTACACATAATCCATTACGTTATTTTGTTTAGCTTAGTTTTTTAGTTGTTTATAGAAGATAAAGACTGATTTGGTAGTCTCTGCCAGTTCTAAACCCAGAGACTTAGACTTCCACAATATAAAGATTTTTTTTTTCTTATTAAGGAAGGTCCTCTAAAGTCTTAGAAATCCTAGTCTCTTCTTTCTTGCTAATGACCTTGAAGACACAGAGTCTAGCACTTGGATTGTGAAGCTGTTACTCCTGAGGCAGGTAATGTTTTTTGTTACTATACTCTTGTTTTTGTGGTTGTTAGGTGCCGTCAAGTTGATTCTGACTCATATCAACCCTATAGGATAGAGTAGAACTGCCCCCATAGGGTTTCCAAGGAGTGGCTAGTGGATTTGAACTGCTATAATCTAGTCTTATGCTAGTTCTTTATGGAAAGTTCTTTTTCCTCTAGAGAATTCAAGAGAATTTGGGAAAAGCCTGTCTGTGCTGATGACGTCGAGCCACGTGCAGGTATGTCACTGGATGGTGGTTTAAGAATTTTCCTCCAACTTTCAGTTAATGAATTCTTTCTTTTTAAACTCCCCAATAAAATCTGAGAGGAGTTTGGTTTACATTACTGATGACTTTTAATAACACATAAAACTTTGGTCATTTTATGAGCACTCACTAATCCAGATTTGTATTTTAAAACTTTGATTCTTAAAACTAATCTACTTTATCCAATTAAAAAAAAAAATAAGACTCTTGGGTAGATGCTGGAAGTGTTCATAGAAGAGCAACATAAAATACAGAATGGGTAAAAATTTATAGATAAATAAATTCACAAAAGAAGAAAAATTTTGATTTGTTTCCTCAGAATGGACATCTACGGTATTGTGGAAATATAATTGTCATCAAGTTACTTAACTAAACATATCCTCTGTTTTTTCAATTAAAAGTAGAGGTAAGTTTAACAGCACTCACCTCATGAGGTTACTGTGAGGAGTAGGTAAAGTAAATCACAGTGCCAAGCACAGCATCATTTAATAAATGTCCATTACAATCATCACTATTTTTATTACTATTGTTATAATATTGGCATGCAAATAAGTTGGTAGTCCTAAAGCCAGTTTTTACTTCTATCACTGTTGACAATTTTTCTGGGAAAAGGCTTCTAGTCATCCATACCTGTGTTAGTTTTGTAGTGCAGTTGTAACAAAAATATGGCTAGTGGGTGGTTTTAAAGAACAGAAATTTATTGTCTCACAGTTTAAGAGGCCAGAAGTCTAAATTCAGGGCACCAGCACTAAGGAAAAGCCCTTCTTGGTCTCTTTCAGCTTCTAGTAGTTGCTGGCAATCCTCACCGTCCCTGGACTTACAGATGCCCCTGCTTCCATCCTCACATTAAATCTGTTTTCCCTCTGTTTGTGTATCACTTATTGTCTGTTCTTCCTTTTTATAAAAGACCACTCAGAAGTGATTAGTTTTAGGATCCACCCTACTGTGATTTGACCTCATTAACACAGCAAAAGAAAAACTCTTTTCCCAAACAGGGCCACATTTTCAGGTGCAGTAGTTAAGATGTCAACATATCTTTTTAAGGGACAAGATTCAACCTATAACGATACCTATATCTATAGTCCCTTTTACAGCCCACATTTCTGAAACTTGATATAAACTACCCATGTAGTCTGAATCAGCTGGATATTCTCTGCTTTTTCCTGGAAAATTCAGTCCCATATCCATCATACCTTATTGATTTCATATCTGTGGTTTGTCTTGTGGAATCTATTAAAATGTATGAGAAGTTGTGCCTAAACTTATGAGACTTCAATCTACTGGAAATCTATACAATTTTAGAAGCCGCTGTTATATGAAGCAGATCATAATGCCTGTGGTAAGAGGGATGCAAAGTTCTCAGAAAATTCAGAAAAGAGGACCATTATATCAGTTGGGGAAATCAGAAAATATTTAAGAAGGCAGTATGTGAGTGGATCCCTTTAAAAATAGTTCAGATTTCAACCAGAAGAGACAGAGTCAGGATGGGAATTTCAAGGAGACAGACAAGAATGAGAAAAGTTCAGAGTGGTAAGTGCCAGAAATGTTCAGGAAAAGTTAATGGTCAAATTTTGGCCTAAAGTCATGGCGTGGGGATACAAGGATAAAAAGGTAGATGTGGGAAAAGAGCCAGAAGTCCTTAAATGCTAAGAAATCTGAACACAATTCAGGAGGAGTAGGTAGATATTAAGAGAATAAGGGAGATTCATGATCAGAGTGGGGGGAGACTCAAATTAGGGAGATTGCTTAGGAGGCAATCGTGGTCATCTATGTAGAAGGCATAAAGGATTGAAAAAAGGGTCAGGGCGGACCACGCAGTTCCTTACAGGAAGAAGGCAAAGAAGAGGAAGGGCACAAGGATTCACTTCTTCCTGTAGGATTGGGAGAAAACCAAGATATTAACAGAATTTGGGAGATCTCAAAACATACCACAAATTTACCTGCCACAGGACCTTTGCATTAGCTCATCCCTCTGCCTCGAATGTTCTTCTTCCAGATATTCACAGGGCTCACTCTCTTACCTACTTTGAGTCTTTTTTAAAATGTCACCTTCCCGATGAGTTCTGAGAATCCTATTGAAAATTATAGCCTGCACTGCTCCTCGTTCCCCTCCCAATATTCTGATGCCCCATAATCATCTCTATCTTTTCTTCCCATATAATTTATTACCCTCTAAAATACCAAATAATTTACTGATTCATTATGTTTACTGTTTATTTGCCTTCCCTCTGCCCTCTGCAGAATGTACATTCCATAAGAAAGGAACTTATATTTATGTAAAACAGACACTTTCTGTCTGTTTTATTTGCTGATGTGTTCTAGACACCTAGAAGAACTCCTGGCACATAGTAGGTGTTCAATAAATATTGATCAAACAAACAAAATAACGTTCACAAGAGTTTCTTAGGAAATATATTTTAACACAAAGGATGACTTTTAGTTCAAAACTGTTTCTGCTTGAAGATAAGCTTGTGTTTTGAAGATTCTTGAAGATCGCTTATTCATTAAAGCATCTTAAATATTTTCCCTTACAACCTTGTTTACACTGTTTCAAAAATAAACTTAAGATTTGCTTACGAAATGTAACATACAGCTAATTTCTGTATATTTTATTTTTCTTTATTTTTTAAGAAGCTACCATTATCTTTTTTTTTTAATTGAACTTTAGATGAAGGTTTATAGAACAAACTAGTTTCTCATCAGACTGCACACGCATTGTTCTATGACATTGGTTAACAACCCCATGACATGTCAACACTCTCCTTTCT
The DNA here is from genome assembly GCF_030014295.1 of Loxodonta africana. Classification (NCBI taxonomy): domain Eukaryota; kingdom Metazoa; phylum Chordata; class Mammalia; order Proboscidea; family Elephantidae; genus Loxodonta; species Loxodonta africana. The sequence continues at coordinate 67,583,637 of NC_087343.1, forward strand.
CACCCCTGGGTTCCCTATTGCTATTTTCCTGTTCCCTCCTACCTTCCAATCCCTGCCCCGGGGCTGGTGCGCCCCTTTAGTCTTGTTTTTTTTCCATGGGTCTGTTCAATCTTTGGCTGAAGGGTGAACCTCAGGAGTGGCTTCATTACTGAGCTGAAAGGGTGTCTGGGGGCCATACTCTTAGGGTATCTCCAGTTTCTGTCATGTAAGCAAGTCTGGTCTTTCTTTTTGAGTTAGAATTTTGTTTCTATATTTCCCTCCAGCTCTGTTGGGGCCTGTCTGTTGTGATCCCTGTCAGAGTAGTCAGTGGTGGTAGCCAGGCACCATCTAGTTGTACTGGACTCAGTCTGGTAGAGTCCATGGTAGATGTGGTCCATTAGTCCTTTGGACTAATCTTTCTCTCGTGTCTTTAGTTTTCTTCATTCTTCCTTGCTCCCGAAGTGGTGAGACCAGTAGGGTATCCTAGACGGCTGCTCGCTTTTAAGACCCCAGACACTATTCACTCAAGTAGATTGTAGAGTATTTTCTTTGTAAACTCTGTTATGCCAGTTGAACTAGATGTTCTCTGAGACCATGGTCCCCACAGCCCTCAGCCCAGCAATTCAGTCCCTCAGGGGGTTTGTATGTGTCTATGGAGCTACCATGGCCCCGCCTTGTACAGGCTGTGCTGGCTTCCCCAGTATTGTGCACTGACTTACCCTTCACCAAAATTACTGCTTATCTGTTGTCTATTAAGTGTTTTCCCATCCCCACCCCTCCCCTCCCTCAAAACCATCAAAGATTGTTTCTTCTTGTACGTAAACCTTTTCGGGAGTTTTACAGTAGCGGTCTCAAAAAATATTTGTCCTTTGTGATTGACTTATTTCACTCAGCATAATGTCCTCCAGATGCATCCATGTTATGTGATGCTTCACAGATTCATCATTGTTCTTTAGCATTGTGTAATACTCCATTATGTGTTGTACCAGTTTGTTTATCCATTCGTCTGTTGATAGGCATCTAGGCTGTTTCCATCTTTTTGCTATTGTGCACAATGCTTCAATGAACATGGATGTACATATATGTATTCATGTGATGACTCTTATTTCTCTAGGATATATTTCTAGGAGTGGGATTGCTGGATCATATGGTTTTATTTCTATTTCTAGCTTTCTAAGGAAGCACCATGTTGTTTTTCCAAAATGGTTGTATCATTTTGCATTCCCACCAGCAGTGCATTGGAGTTCCAGCCTCCCCACAGCCTCTCCAGCATCTGTTATTTTCTGTTTTATTGATTCATGCCAGTAATGCCAGGTGAGATGGTATCTCATTGTGGTTTTGATTTGCATTTCTCTAATGGCTAGAAATCCTCATGTGTCTGTTAACCGCTTGAATGTCTTCTTTGGTGAAGTGTTTGTTCATTTCCTTTGCCCATTTTTTAATTGGATTATTTTTCCTTTTTGTTGTGGAGGCGTTGGATTTTCTTGTAGATTTTAGAGATTAGATGTTTCTCTGATTTGTAATAGCCAAATTTTTTTTCCCCAGTCTGTAGGTTCTCTTTTTACTCTTTTGATGAAGTCTTTTGGTGAGCATATGTGTTTAATTTTTAGAAGATCCCAGTTATCTACCTTATCCTCTAAAGCTTTTGTGTTGTTGGTTGTGATTTGTATCCTCTTAATGCCATGTATTGGGGCCTCTAGCATTGATTCTGTTTTTTCTTCTGTGAACTTCATAGTTTTGGGCTTTATATTTAGGTCTTTGATCAATTTTGAGTTAGTTTTTGTATATGGTGTCAGGTATGGGTCCTGTTTCATTTTTTTGCAGATGGACATCCAGTTTTACCAGCACCATTTGTTAAAAAGACGGTCTTTTCCCTATTTGATGCACTTAGGGCCCTTGTTGAAGATCAGGTGACCATAGGTGATTGGATTTACATCTGGGTTCTCAATTCTGCTCCATTGGTCAATGTACCTGTCATTGTACCAGTACCAGGCTGTTTTGACTACTGTAGCTATATAATAGGCTCTGAGGTCAGGTAATGTGAGTCCTCCTACTTTATTCTTCTTCTTCAATAGTGCTTTATTATCCAGGGCTTCTTCTCTTTCCGTATAAAGTTAATGATAAGTTTTTCCATCCCTTAAAGAATGTTGTTGGTATTTGGATTGGTATTGCATTGTATTTGTAAATTGCTTTGGGTAGAATTGTCATTTTCACAATGTTGATTCTACCTATCCATGAAGATGGTATGTTTTTCCATTTATGTAGATCTCTTTTGGTTTCTTACGGTAGGGTTTTGTTGTTTTCTTTGTATAGGTCTTTTACATCTCTGGTTAGATTTACTCCCACATATTTTTTTTTGGGGGGGGTATTATAAAAATTTTTTTTTTTTTTATTATAAATGGTATTGTTTTCCTGATTTCGTTTTCGTTGTTCTCTTTATTGGTGTACAGGAATCTAACTGATTTTTGTATGTTTATCTTGTATTCTGCAACTGTTCTGAATCTTTCTGTTAGTTTCAGTACTTTTCTCATGGAGCCTTTTGGATTTTCCAAGTATTGTATCATATCATCTGCAAACAGTGACAGCTTAACTTCTTCATTACCAGTTTGGATGCCCTTCATTTCTTTTTCTTGCCTTGTTGCTCTAGCTAAGACTTCAAACACAGTGTTAAAGAGGAGTGGTGATAAAAGGCCTCCTTGTCTTCTCCCTGTTCTCAAAGGGAAAGTTTTCAGCCTCTCTCTATTGAGAACAATGTTGGCCATTGGTTTTGCATAGATGCCCTTTATTATGTCGAGAAATTTTCCTTCTGTACCTATTTTATTGAGAGTTTTTATCAGGAATGGGTGTTGGACTTTGTTGAATGCCTTTTCTGCGTCAATTGAGATAATCATGTGATTCTTTTCTTTCCTTTTATTTATGTGGTGGATTACATTGATTTATTTTCTAATGTTGAACTATACTGGCATACCTGGTATGAATCCTACTTGGTCACGGTGTATTATTTTTTTGATGTGATGCTGGATTCTATTGCTAGAATTTTGTTGAGAATGCTTGTTTCTATTTAAATATTTATAAATTCTTAATTAGAAAAGTGCAAATTAATGGCATATTATAATAAGAATATAGTTTGTGAACAAGGAGGAAAATTTCAGTATGTGATATTCAAGTTTTTACTCTCTGGTGAGCATATGAAAAATGGATTTTATCATTCAGTCTGTAAAGATGTTTAATTTAGGCCTAAAAATACTATCTTTAACATTAGGCTGTAGATGACAATTCTTGCTAAGAATCCTAGATATAGCCCTTCAGGAAAGTGCAGATTAAGCACTTCTGGAATGATCCATAGAATTGACTCTGATTAATGGAAAATTCCAGGAAAATGACATTTCTGAGAGGAGAGTCTTCCCTGGATAATTCTGCCTATCAGTCTAATAAATTCATATAAAATAGCAAAGATATTTCCAGATTAAACTAATTCATAAGAGTAATGTGATCTTTTCTTAATTAAATATTTTAACTAAGAAATTTTTCTCAGAATATTCAGGATTTAAATTAAAAAAAAAAGTCTCCCCTCAAGCTTTATTGTGCAATCAAGGAGCATGAAAAAATTAAGAATGAAAACTTGTGTACAATTTGAATATGATAGATGGTATTTGGAATTCAAGCTTGATGAGATAGTATGAAGTGGAATGGTGGGTCCAAGTCTTTTCTGAAGGCCTTTAACTTTTAAACCAAAAATCAACCAGACTGACATCTAAGTATTTTAATTTCTCTCTCTCATTTCTAACTCTTCTTTCCCTTTGTTCTCTGGTACCAAATTAGTGTCTAAAACTAAATTAGTAACCAGTAAATAAAATCAGGAACTATTAATAATCAATAAGTAATATATGTTAAGGAAAATTTCTATGGATTAATAGATAAATAAAACATAGTATATAAATGGAATATTGTTGTTTTGTGTGCCATTGAGTTGATTCCGACAGCTGATTCTATATCAAACCCTTAGGACAAACTGGAACTGCCTCAGGGTTTTCTAGGCTGTGTCTTTATGGGAACAGATAGCCTGGTCTTTTCTCCCATGGAGCAGCTGGTGGGTTTGAACTGCTGACCTTTCAGTTAGCAGCCAAACACTTAATGACTGTGCCACCAGGGTTCCTAATGGAATATTACTCAGCCATAAAAAGAAATGAAATGTTGATTCATGCTACACATGGATGAACCTTAAAAATGTTATGCTGAGAGAAAGAAGCTAGACACAAAAGCCTACATATTATATGATTTAATTTACGTGAAATGTCCAAAATAGGCAAATCCATAGAGACAAAAATTAGATGGGTGTTGCCAGGGGCTTGGGTAGGGGAGGGGTGAGGAAGGAGGAATGGGGAGTGACTACTAATAAAACTAATAGAAATGGGATTTCTCTTTGGAGTGATTAAATGGCTGTACAACTATGTAAATATGCTAGAAACCACTGAATTATACACACAAAAACTGTATTCTTCAGTGTTGGGTGAAGAGTTATATAATGCCTATTCAGTAAACTTGTCTAATTGTATTGTTGAAATCTTCTGTATACCTATTGGTGTCCCTGGGTGGTGCAAACAATAAAGTGCTCAGCTAGCTGAAAGATTGCAGTCTGAGCCCACCCAGAGGCACCTCGGAAGACAGGCCTCGCGATCTGCTTCCAAAAAGTCACAGCCTTGAGAACCCTATGGAGAAGTTCCACTCTGCACACATGAGGTTGGCATGAGTGAATTAACAACAACAACAACACACCCCTATTAGTTTCTTGTCTTCTGCGCTCCTATTAGAGTTTTGTCACTTATGTATGTATTGTATGCTTTAAAAACCTCAGAATATAACTGTGAATATATCTAAATCTCCTTTTGGTTTTGTTGGTCTTTGATATATTTTCATGTTCTGTTTTTAGATTCTTATATATTTAGGACTGTTACATCTTCTTGATGAATTGATTACCTTTTTCTCACAGAGAAAACTACACCCTGGCACATCTTAATCAAATTGTTGTCAATCAGTGACAGAAAAAATATTAGAATATTTAAAAGCAGCCAGTATAGATGAACAATGATGAGAGTATTCAGACTTTTTGTAGGAAACTATGCGGTCCCTTTTTATCTCTGGTAACACTCTGTGTACATGTCTGCTTTATCTGATATTAATACAGCCACTCCTGCTTTCTTATTCATGTTTGCATGTTAGATCTTTTTCCATTCCTTCACTTTTAACCCACCTATGTTTTTATATTTGAAATGTACTTCTGATATATAGCTGAGCTTTTTTTTTTTTTTACTTCTTAGACCAGTCTGACAATCTCTGCCTTTTAATTGGTATGTTTAGATTTACTATGGATTCTCAATTGTCCTAGCACCATTTGTAGAATAGACAGCAGCTTACCTGCTATTCTGCAATGCCAGCTTTGTCATATATCAGATGTCTATATCTGGGTAAGCCTGCTTTTCAGTGTTCTTGTCTATTTAATTTATTTACCTGCAAATCTATCCTCATTACACTGCCTTAATTGCTGTAAGTTCACAATTAAGTCTTGAAGTCTTAATGGTAGGGGAAGTTCCTCTGTTCTTTTTCATTAGCGTCTTAGGCGTTCTTTGATTTTTATTCTTTCACATTCCATGAAGCGTTCTGTTAAAATTCCATTTGGAATTGCATTTGGGATGCATTGCTTTTCTTTTTTTTTTTTTTACAATACTAATTTTTATACTAATAAACATGACATGCCGCTCCTTGTATCTAATTCTAATGCAATGCATTTTAGTAATTGTTTTTGCAGTTTACAAATGACCTTGTACATGCTTTGCTTTATTTATTCCTGGGTGCTTTATACTCTTTGTTGCTATTAAAAATGACATTTAGAATTTTATTTTCCAATTGTTTGCAACCAATATACAAAATATTGATTATGCTTTTATCATATATACACAGGACTTGCACTTTCTTGCACAACCCTATCATTGTATGTCTAAGTTTATGGCGTTTTCTGTATAGAAAATTATATCACATCATCTTCAAATTATGAGAGATTTGTTTCTTCATTTTCAATTCTTGTAAGATATTTCCTTATTTTACTTCAAGGACTTGTAGAAAGTGTTGTGGTGAAGTATTATTAGTGGGCATTCTTATATTTTTCATACTTTTTAAGAGAATGATATTAAAGTCCAACACTGGACTTAAAGTTTACTGTAAAGTTTTTATCAAAATTCCTTTATCGAAGCATAACATACATACTTTCATAAATCATAATTATACAGATTGATAATGTTTATAAATGAACACACCCTTGAAACAATTCTTTATGACTAATATTTTTGTGTCTTTGTGTGTGCCTGGTCAAATTTAATAGTCTCTTGTATATAACCTGTATTAAACTTTTGATTCTTTTTATTTCATTAACATACCCATTTTATGTTCTGTATCTAATCATTCCAATTTCTGTAAACTTTATGTACTTGAGGCTGCAGCTTGTGGTTTCTATATATTCTTGCTCATGCTGGCTTGTTTTCTTATATTGTTTTGTATTTTTTTATAGTGAACTGACACCTTTAGCAGGTCCGTTCATGACAGTATTTGAGTCCTGTTCTTAATACAATGGTTGTCTTCTGAAGTATTTAAATATATTTCTTCCTTACTTGTAGGGACACTGCCCACCCAGGCCACTTTTAAATTTTCTACTTGAATTTGTTCAATCACATTGGGTCTGGATTATAACCTTAAACCCATCTGAGTATGTGCTTAAGATGGCTAATCTTAAATGCTACTTTATTTTCATTTCCCCTTCTCTCCATCTATAGCCAGGCTAAGAAAGTATCACTCTCCAGCAGTTTTCTTTCTAGTGTGTCATCCTTGTAGTTCCAGTTTCATGTAGGTACCTCCAGTCTAGCCTCTCATGATACTGTGTCCCCAGATTTTGCCTCTACTCCTCCTATGCAGTGAATATTATTTTAAAACCCAGGTTATGGGCTACCATGGATCCTGTAGGCATAGATCTTCCATTCCACTGTAAAATCCTGGATTTTGGCCATTTATGTCTTTTTTCTGTCTTACTTAATTAAAGCTACTTTTTATATTTTATCTCTCTTCTTTTATTTTTCATATACTATGGTAGATTTCTTTCTTCATTTAGCCCACCGTATTACCAAACATGTATTTTAGTGCTGACAAATTGATTCTCATAAATCAGCAAGTTTATTTCTTGTGCAGGAGAAGATAACTGTGTTCTCATGGGGGAAATTATCAAAAACAGCCCTTTTTTCATCTTAGTCTTGGCAAGTAAATTTAACTTGTTAAATAAAATGTAGGTATAGTGTATATAAAAACTAAAAAAAAAAAAATTTTTTTTTTATAGTGTATCATCATTAAATTTGAGAGGTTGATGAAATTAATCAAGATCCCAAATGCTTATTTAGATTAGTGACACAGAAATTGACTGAAAATGCACTAAACATATCCAGGTATCTTTTCACAAGTGATAGGTATGCATTTGGAATATAGGAGGAGAGAATAAATTATGCAAAATTCTAAGGATGCTATGAATCAATCAACTCAACAGCCATGAGTTGTACATATTTATTCTATCCTGCTTTTGAATTTTGAATTTTATGAGAAGACTTTGGATGAAGTCAGACTTACTTGTGATCTGGCACTTTGTGACTCTATTAGTTTTTAGTAATGGAGTAGGAGGGCATAGCTAATAAATTATGCAGAATAAAATGTGGGTCAAATAGGTTTCCATGATTTAAAAAGTAGTTTGGAATCCTAGTACTGGTACAACAGACACATAGACCGGTGGAATAGAATTGAGAACCCAGATATAAATCCATCCACATATGAGCAGCTGATATTTGACAAAGGCCCTGTGTCAGTTAAATGGGGAAAAGATAGTCTTTTTAACAAATGGTGCTGTCATAACTGGATATCCATTTGCAAAAAAATGAAAAGGGACCCATACCATACCATGCACCTCACACCATGCACAAAAACTAACTCCAAGGGGATCAAAGACCTAAACATAAAGACTAAAATGATAAAGATCATGGAAGAAAAAATAGGGACAATGTTAGGAGCCATAATACAAGGCATAAACAGAATACAAAACATTACTAAAAGTGACGAAGAGAAACCAGATAACTGGGAGCTCCTAAAAATCAAACATCTATGCTCATCTAAAGACTTCACTAAAAGAGTAAAAAGACCACCTACAGATTTGGAAAAAATTTTCAGCTATGACATCTCTGACCAGTGCCTGATCTCTAAAATCTATATGATTCTGTCAAAACTCAACCACAAAAAGACAAACAACCCAATCAAGAAGTGGGCAAAAGATATGAACACACACTTCACTAAAGAAGATATCCAGGCAGCTAACAGATACATGAGAAAATGCTCTTGATCATAAGCCATTAGAAAAATGCAAATTAAAACTACAATGAGATTCCATCTCACTCCAACAAGGCTGGCATTAATCCAAAAAACACAAAATAATAAATGTTGGAGAGGCTGCGGAGAGATTGGAACTCTTATCCACTGCTGGTGGGAATGTAAAATGGTACAACCACTTTGGAAATCTATCAGGCGTTTCCTTAAAAAGTTAGAAATAGAACTACCCTACAACCCAGAAATCCCACTCCTTGGAATATACCCTAGAGAAATAAGAGCCTTTACACGAACAGATATATGCACACCCATGTTTATTGCAGCACTGTTTACAATAGCAAAAAGCTGGAAGCAACCAAGGTGCCCATCAATGGATGAATGGATAAATAAATTGTGGTATATTCACACAATGGAATGCTACGCATCGGTAAAGAACAGTGATGAATCTGTGAAACATTTCATAACGTGGAGGAACATGGAAGGCATTATGCTGAGTGAAATTAGTCAGAGGCAAAAGGACAAATATTGTATAAGACCACTATTTAAGATCTTGAGAAATAGTATAAACTGAGAAGAACACATTCTTTTGTGGTTACGAGAGGGGGAAGGAAGGGAGAGTGGGAGAGGGTTATTTACTGATTAGATAGTAGATAAGAACTACTTTAGGTCAAGGGAAGGACAATACTCAATACATGGAAGGTCAGCTCAACTGGACTGGACCAAAAGCAAATAAGTTTCCTGATAAACTGAATGCTTTGAAGGTCAGCGGAGCAAGGGTGGGGGTTTGGGGACTATGGCTTCAGGGGATATCTAAGTCAATTGGCAAAATAAATTCTATTAAGAAAACATTCTGCATCCCCGTTTGAAGTGTGGCGTCTGGGGTCTTAAATGCTAACAAGAGGCCATCTAAGATGCATCAATTGGTCTCAAGCCACCTGGATCAAAGGAGAATGAAGAACACCAAAGGTCACAAGATAATTATGAGCCCAAGAGACAGAAAAGGCCACATGAACTAGAGACTTACATCATCCTGAGACCAGAAGAACTAGATGGTGCCCGGCCACAACCGATGACTGCCCTGACAGGGAGCACAACAGAGAACCTCTGAGGAGGCAGGAGAACAGTGGGATGCAGACCCCAAATTCTCATAAAAAGACCAGACTTAATGGTCTGACTGAGACTAGAGGAATCCCGGAGGTCATGGTCCCCAAACCTTCTGTTGGCCCAGGATAGGAACCATTCCTGAAGACAACTCATCAGACATGGAATGGACTGGACAGTGGGTAGGAGAGAGATGCCGATGAGGAGTGAGCTACTTGTATCAGGTGGACACTTGAGACTGTATTGGCATCTCCTGTCTGGAGGGGAGATGGGAGGGTAGAGAGGGTTAGAAATGGGCAAAATGATCACAAAAGGAGAGACTGGAAGGAGGGAGCTGGCTGACTCATTAGGGGGAGAGTAAAAGAGAGTATGTAGTAAGGTGTATATAAGTTTATATGTGACAGACTGACTTGATTTGTAAATTTTCACTTAAAGCACAATAAAAAATATATTTTTTAAAAAAGAGTAGTTTGGAATTGCATCATAGTAATTATCTCCAGCAAAACAAAATGAAATTAGAAAAATACAATGATATCTAGCTAGAAAAACAAACTACGGTAACTAAATCAGGCTGCTCTCAGCTTTTCCCAAACTTATATTCAGAGCCAGATGATGATTAATCAACATCAAGAAAGTTCTAAGAGAAATTGTGACTCAAATATATTATGTTCACACTAGGTACATTTTAATACAAAGACAACAGACACACAGTTTCAATCAGGAAAGAACTCAAGAAATAAGGTACCCCTAATTTTTTTTTTTTTTAAATATGAACTGAAATTGACTTGTCGGCAACAGGTTTGGTTTTAAATACTTTATGTGGATTAAAAAAAAAAAAAAAACTATCTTCTGATCCTAGGTGTAAAAACAGCATGAGGGCAGTGTCTGACATCCTCTAACGTCACAAGGTGGAAGGAGAACAGCCCAAGGCTTATTCCTATAAGGTGGAGGTCAGACATGCCTCCTCTCTTCCCCATCTTTACCAATTTTGACACCAACTGTACCTCCCACAGCACTCTCTACTTTTCTACTGGGTTCAATAATTCCTTGCAATGGCCACACAGAACTCACAGACCATACTCACAATTATGGGGTTTATTAGGGAGGTAACAGTTACAATTCAGGCTCAGAAACACTCAGGATGTAGTTCTTGCATCAGCACAGCTTCTTCCCAGCTGTCCTCACAGATATGCCTCTCCCTGGCCGTCGACCTCTGCCCAAAGACACTCCAGCTTTCTCTCTCCATGGGCTGGGAAACCCACCACATTGTTTCCTGCTGCAGGGTCTCTGCTGCTGGTCTCTCCTGATACCACTTCTCACCATCTTCAGGGTTACAACTCACTTTCTCTCTCAGTCTCCTGTTTCCAGGAGCTTCTTAGCACAAGGACCCCAGGTCCAAAGGAGGTGCTAGTTCCTGACTGTTCTTCCTTGATGGTGGTGGTGAGATCCTCTCTTTCTTGCTTCTGGGGTAGTTCATTTCAAGCCCAGAGGGATGGCAAAACTGACCAATCCCTGTGGTGGGCCACAATTACCATATCTACACAGTTCCGTCCAACCACTTCGGTGGGAATTACAAGACCACGACTTGAAAGGCCACGCAAAAGTAATCCATTGCGCTGCACTAGGTCACCAAGACGATACAGTAAGAAACTTCACGTGCCCATCCTCCCACAGAAACACAGAAATCAAACAAACACAAAACAAAAATATTAAAAAAAAGAAAAGTAAGCAGAAACTGTCAGACCTACCCTTGTTGGGACTCTGGTGAATAGCCTGGGGTTCATGGCAACCTAGCAAAACATTTTCTAAACAGTAGACAAGCTTTTTGGCTTGTTTTTACTGACTCTTGTCCCCATACCCCACCCTGACTTGGCAGACAGCTTGAAGCAGCAACCCACATTTCCACAAATTAAAGAAGACCTAAATAAATGGAAAGACATCTCATGTTCATGGATCGAAAGATTTAACATTGTTAAGGTGTCAATATACACAAATGGATCTACAGATTCAACACAATCCCTATCAAAATTCTAATATCTTTTTTGCAGAAATGGAAAATTCAGTCCTCAGAATCATATGGAATTTCAAGGGGCTCTAGATAGCCAAAACAAACTTGAAAAGGAACAAAGTAAGAAAACTCACACATTTGGATTTCAAAATGTACTTCAAAGCTATAGTAATGAAAACAATGTGGTACAGGTATAAGGCTAGACATATAGATCAATGAAATAGTATTGAGAGTCCAGAATAAACTCATACATTGATGGCCATTTCATTTTTTGGCAAGGATGCCAAGACCCTTCAAAGGAGAAAAAGTAGGGATAAAACTTTAGAACCTTGTTTTTGGCAATGGATTCTTAGATAAGACACTAAAAGCACAAGCAAGAAAAAGATAAATTGTACTTTGTCAAAATAAAAACTTTTGTGCATCAAGAGTCATTATTAAGAAAGTGAAAAGACAACTATAGAACGGTAGAAAATATTTGGAAGCCATGTATCATGTAAGGGTTTTATAGGAACTCCTACAACTGGCCTACAAGTGGCCAATAAGCACTTGAACAGATGACCAGTATACTTGGTCATTAAAAAAGAAAAATATAAATCAAAACCGCAATTTGAAACCACTTTACACTCACTAGTATGCTTTTATAAAACAAACAAACAATAAATAACAAGTATTGGTAAGAATGTGCAGAAATTAGAATACTCATCCATTACAGGAATAAAAAATGACACAACTGGATATAAAGTTAGAACAGTTTGATGGTTCCTCAAAAAGTGAAACATAGAATTATCATATAATCCAGCAATTCCACTCCTAGGTATATTCTCAAAAGAACTAAAAGCAGAAACACAAATGATACATGTATATTGATGTTCACTACCTTGCTATTCATAATAGTGAAAAAGTGGAAAAAACCTAAAAGTCCATCAACAGATAAATGAATAAACAAAATTTGGTTTTTTACATACAATGGAATATTACTCAACCATAGAAGGAAATGAAGTCCTGATAACATGCTAAAGCGTGGATAAGTGAAATAAGCCAGTGGCAAAAGAAGAAATATTATATGATCTCACTTATATGAAATATCTAGAATAGACAAATGTACAGAGACCAAAGTTTATTAGTGGTTACCAGGGTTGGGAGGGAGGAGGAAAGTGGGAGTCTTTGCTTAGGGGGCAGTGCGCTTCTGTTAAGTGTGATGGAAAAATTGGGAAATGAATAGTGGTGATAGTTGCACCACATGATGAATGTAATTAATATCACTGAAGGGTTCTTGTAAGAAAATGTTAAAATGGAAAATGTTTTGTTATATTTACAGTTACCGCACATAGAAAAAGAACCTAGTACAACATCAGGCATTCAATAAATATTCAAAAAAAGTTACATGTACACATACAGAAGAAAAAAAATTGAGTCGATGCCCTTGGGCTATGGAAGCTTTGGTTGACTCTTACCAAAGAAGCATTTTAAAATTTGGAAGTTGAGGTACCTAGCCTGGGTGGCAGATTCCAGTTTACTCAGAAGAGTCTATCAGTTCATCAAAGGACAATTTCAGAGAGTTATTCAAAGCTCTCTGAGGGACCACTAAGGAACCAACTTAAATTTGCATAGATCATTTCTCTGAATTACTCTCTAGTATTGGGAAATAATAATATATGAACAAAGTGTAGCACCTAGGAGGTGGGGGGTGGTGAGAGCTTCTGGCAGATGAAATTCAACCAAATTAAAAAATGTCTAAATAGAATTTAGGAATTGAGGCATCATTTTTAAAGACCTCATCTTGATTGCAGAATCTTTTTAAAAATGGAACAGTACTAAACAACTGTGCATGTTAAGGTTACAAAATGGAATATAAAGGTTATAAATGTGAGTATTGTAAAATGTGGATATAAAAAAGGTAACTCACCAAAACAGAAGGCTGTGGGACAGAAGACTGGAGCTGGGAGAATACTGCCTTCATCTTTCACAGCAAAAAGTCAATCCACTGTTTTAAGTAAAAACATGCTTAAAAATATAACTTATTATGGTTTATTTTTTCAAATATAGAGAGATTTTGGGAAAAATGTCTTCTCTAGTAAAGGTTGAAAGTCTGAAATCCTTCAGGTTTTTTTTTTTTTTTTATCCTGTTAAATTTGAGTAAAACCGTAGTGAATGGTTGTTATTAAAGATAGAATATATGAGCATATTCAATGGGGTCCAGAAAGAAAACATTAGAGATTTGATTTTTCTTTTATTTAAAAATAAGAAAATCAAAGTTTACTAAGTTCATTCTGCAGTTTAACATCTCATTTCTTTGGTCAGATAGTCACTTTGGTAGACCGATTACACAAATGGCCCCAATTCTCTAAAGATGTCTATTATGATGTGAGTTTGAAATTCCCCCAATTAAAAGGCACAGTCTATTTCTCATCCCTTGAATCAGTTGGCTTTGTGCCTTGCTTTGGCAATAGAACACTGATGGAAGTTATTATTATTCCAAGATGCCAATTCTGAGCTCAAGAGGGCTTGCCTCCTTCACTGTCTTTCTTGCACTCCTGTGACTGCCCTGTAAACAAGCCTGGACTATTGAATCTCTTCATTATTTTCTTCCATTTCCTATTGCCTTTCTCACTCCCACTCTCTCGGTCTTTCTTCCAAACATCTAATATATACTGGTGGTCTTATCCCATTTCCTCTAGTTTTCTTTTGTCTTTATTCCTTCATACCAAGTATTTGCCACTATGGTTTTTTCCTCAGAAATTATGAAAGTAATGAAACCTTCTATATGACACCAAAACATTCAAATACAAAGTGAAATTTTTGCTGGCTGTCATGGATTGAATTGTGTCCCCCCCAAAATATGTGTCAACTTGACTAGGCCATGATTCCCAGAATTGTGTGGTTGTCCTCCATTTTGTCGTCTGATGTAATTTCCCTATGTGTTGTAAATCCTAATCTTTACCTTTGGTTAATGAGGCAAGATTAGGTTATGTTAAAGAGGATTAGGGTGGAATGCAACACTCTTATTCATGTCACAGCTCTGATCCAATCTAAGGGGAGTTTCCCTGGGGTGTGGTCTGCATCACTTTTCATTTTATAAGAGATAAAAGGAGAGAGAAGCAGCAGACAGGAACTTCATTACCACCAAGCAAGAAGAGCCAGGAGCAAAGGGTGTTCTCTGTATCCAGGGTCTCTGTGCTGAGAAGGCCCAGGACCAGCGAAAGATTGATGACAAGGACCTTCCCCTAAAGCTAACAGAGGCGGAAAGCCTTCCTCTGGAGCTGGCACACTGAATTTGGACTTTTAGTCTCCTAAACTGTGAGAGAATAAATTTCTGTTTGTTAAAGCCATCCACTTGTGGTACTTCTGTTATAGCAGCACTAGGTAACCAAGATACTTGCACATTTTGATATATTTGGAAATTTAAAAAGTGTTTTTTACATGCATTCTTAGGAACAGGTACTTGTTTTGGTTTATCTAGAAATGAGTACTCAGGCTGTTGATTAGAACTTATGTTTTTAATCAAAGTGTGTTTTCATTGTGTCAGCAAAGGCTAACCCTGCTTGATGATATTACTTTTAATTTCTCAGATACTGCAACTATCCTGCAGAGGCACCCTGTATATATTTTATAGCACTGAATTCCAAACTACGTCTTAACATTGGTGTGTATTCTTTTTTTACATCAATCGATGCAGCTTTCTGATTGTTTCTACTTTTTCATTTTTTGGCTTTTTATCACTTTTGTTTTCAGAGCAATATCCTTAAGAAATCTCAATTTTCCCCTTTTGTATTGAAAATGACCATAAGACCTTTGCCCTGTGAGAAGATATGATTTGAAAATAAAAAATGTGTCTATGTAAAAAAAAAAAAAGTCCATTAAAATAAGCAATTTTAGGGCATCTTATAAGCATAATTTGGACTAGACAGCTGATTTCCCCCAAAGGACAGAAGAAATAGAGATATATTTATTAGTATCATCATGGTGACTTTTTTTTTGGAGCCCACATTTCCACCCTGGTAAATGGTTAGTTGAATGGCTCATGCGTTGCTGCATAGTCCTAACTCTGAGCATTTTGTAACAACTTAATCATGGAAGTTGATGGTAACTGGCTCTAAGCTATGTCTGAGATAGAAAAAAGGAGGACTGTATCAAAATATTCTTTCTTTAGTAATGGGTAAGTTGATTTCAAATGCTTTGTGTTGCTTGACTGCCTCTGAGAAGCTAGCCATTGCAATTATGATGCACTATCCTGATGACACCTGGCCTACATCTCTGTGTGCTAAAAGCGCAGACTATATTGGACAGTATAGCTAGACATAATTTGGAATGAGAAGAGCACAGGGAATATATCTTTAGTTTTGTGTTGCTTGAAGCTGGTTTGATTAGTATCTTGTTACAGGGGCAAAACCTACACTGCCTACTAGTATTTCCTCAAGCATATTCCATGGGGCAGTGGTTGGTATTGGTGGTTCAGTATAATAAAGGGCGGGAAGCCTGTCCTATTAGATGCTGATCCAACCTTGGTAAGGGATAGATGCATCTCTCATTTAGCAAAACCTTAAAAATTAAGCCCAGTATATTATTAGAAAATAATTTGAGAAATATTTTGGGGGGGCATTCTTACTCTATACTCATTATTTTTCTTCCATGTGACAAGAGCCCATATAGAAATGGTTGTGGTGTTATTTGGTACACAAATATTCATAAATATTATGTGGATAGTGGCCTTTAGCATTAAAAAGCGTCCTTCGTTTTCACATTTAGTTCTTATCAATTTGATTTCTTCTTTGCCTGATATCAGGATCACTACATTTTCTCTGGTTTGGTTTCCATTTTCCCAGTATAATTTTTTCTATCCCTTTATTTTCAGCCTCTCTGATTTACTTTAGGCATGTCTCTTGTCAGCAGTATATTGTTGGATTTTTTTTTTTTTTTTTTGTGAGACAAATTGAAGAACTGTCACCTCTAGATTTTTTTTTTTTATAATAGTTTAATAGGAGAAAATCTTTGCCAACTTCAGTTTTCAGCCACAAGTGGTAGACTTGCATCATTTCAGGGTTTTGAGATCTCCAGTCTTCAGTTAACAAGACCAATTACAATATTTTAAGGAGTTACTATTATGTTTCTATATTTGGGAAGTCATGGAAAACATTTTATGGTACTCTTCTTGGGATTTATTCTATTAATAGTGTTTTCAAGTAAATTCATTTAAAAAATATTTACTGAGCCCTGGCTATGTTCAGAAGGCTGTAACACATAGTTTAATGCAAGAGTTGGCAAAGCTGACCTGCAATTTGTATTTGTATAGCGGTAAAGTTAAGGAAGGTTTTTATATTTTTTAAGATTGTATAGATATATAGATAGATTCTGAAAATAAGAATTTGTATTAGACTGTATGTGATCAACACAACTTAAAATATTTAATATAAGGATCTTCAAAGGAAAAGTTTGCTGACCTATGCTGCAGTAAACTAAAAGAAAAATGAGTACTAGTCCAATCACTGGATGTTTATAAGATTTAGGAATATTTCTAAGCCTTCATGTCTAGGTTGTGGCTCTAAATGGTGTAAGGTAACTATGATAGGTTTTAAAATTTGTTATTAATTTGTAGGTGATACTTGAGATATTTTAAGTAATCTCTGACTGCCTGGCTTTATTCATAATTAAATAAACTCTCCCATTACCCCCTCAGACTTTTTCCCTTTTTTTGTCTTTTTAACTTAACAAATATCATACATATTTTTCCACATCATTATTTTTTCATTAAGGTAGCTATTCATAAAGTTTATTCTGTGAACTGTGTGTTATTTAAAAAACAAAGGTTCTGTGATAATGTTTTATCTCAGATACAAAGAATATTGGTTGTCTATCAATATTTTTTTTTTATCAATATTATGGAACATAGGGCACATGTACAAATAACTGTGATGTGAGCTAGTGAAATGTCACTACTGCATTATTGGTGCAGAGAGCAAGGATTCTAAGAGTTCACAGACAGGCATGACACTTCTGGCTACACTGACTAGAGACAGTATTCTGAAAGAAGCAGAGTTTAAATTAAGCTTTACTTATTGGGGAGAATTCCAACAGGCAGAAGCAGAAGTAAAAAATAGGAAGCAGCAGGTCAGAGGCAAGAAATTTAAGGCAAGTTTAGGGTATGCTGAGTTGACCACTGTGACTGAATGGTCTATGGAACTATGTGCACGTAACTGAAGTTAAATTTTTCTCTTTAAAAAAAAAAATATAGCTAAGTCTGACCAAATGACCCATTAAATCAAATAAATACCATTACTCTCTTCTAGATAATATGATAAGGTAGAAGCAAATATAAACAAAAGTATACTGAACTATAATATATATTATTGTTGTCATTAGTTGCCGCGAAGTTGATACTGACTCAAGGCAGCCCCACGTGTGCAGACTAGACCTGCTCCATAGGGTTCTCAAGGCTTTGACCTTTCAGAAGCAGATTGCCAGGCCCTTCTTCCAATGTGCCTCTGGGTGGGTTTGAACACCAACCTTTCAGCTAGTAGTCAAGCACTTAACAACTTGTGCTGCATCCTTAATCTATAATGTATATGTAGTGTTAAAAAGCTGAAACAAAGAGGTCTTTATTATACATCCTGTAATGCATTGGAAGTCAGAGTTTGGTATTTCATATTTCAAAGACAAGAGTAGCAATTGATAAAATTTATATGTTTGAGTTTTAAGTATGCTTGGTAAGTTATGATAAAATAAATTATCATCTCATATACTGAAACATTTATGAAAGTGATTTTTATACATATATACCAAGGCACACATACAATTACACATATTTGCTTTTTTTTTTTTTTTTTTTAATTTGATGCCATCCAGGCAGACAAGGGGAGAATCTTTGACTGCAAATGAAGAGAAAAATCATAATCAAAACATAAAGGGATATATATGTAAGAAATTGTAATTGATGTGAATTTCTGCATTTGGGTAAATATAAAAATCATAATTTTCAGATTATAAAGCTAAAAGTTATCCTATTGATCTATTTGACCTAATTGACCTATTTCCAAATGTGTAAAAAACTGGAAATACCTGGAGTTAGTAAATGCCTGTTGCAATAAACATTTTCAGTTCTGCAGGTGTGAATATTAGGTGTGAATATAAATTGATGCAGGTATTGGAAGATAACAATTACTATGTATCAAACTTCATCTCACCTACTTTGGACATGTTATCAGGAGAGGTCAGTCCCTGGAGAAGGACATCATGCTTGGCAAAATAGAGGGTCAGCAAAAAAGAGGAAAACCCTCAATGATATGGATTGACACAGTGGCTGCAAAAATAGGTTCAAACATAAAAACTATTGTGAGGATGGCACAGAAACGGGCAGTATTTTGTCATTCTATTGCTATGAGTTGGAATTGACCTGAGTGCACCTAGCAATATGTATCAAGCAGCTTACCATGCCATTTATGCAGCAATTTAATTTCTTAGGGTTTATCTTGAAGAAAAAAAATGAGAGTGTTGACTGAAAATTTATGAAAAAGTTATTTTTTTTTAATAGCAGCAAATAATTGTAATAACATGTGCAAAGACCTGAAGATAGAAAACCAAAAGGGAAGAACACACTCGTATTTCTTAAGCTGAAAAAACTAAAGACACAATTCAAGCCTCGAGTTGCAATAGTGAAGGATTCTGTGAGCGTGATACTGAATGACGTAAGAAGCATAAAAAGAAGATGGAAAGAATGCATAGGGTCACTGTACCAAAAAGTGTTGTTTGAAGTTCCGTTATTTCAGGACATAGCATATAATCAAGAACTGATGTTGCTGAAGGAAGAAATTCAAGCAGCATGGAAGACATTGGTGAAAAACAAGGCTCCAGGAATTGATGGAA
Organism: Loxodonta africana; assembly: GCF_030014295.1. Lineage (NCBI taxonomy): Eukaryota > Metazoa > Chordata > Mammalia > Proboscidea > Elephantidae > Loxodonta > Loxodonta africana. The sequence continues at coordinate 67,602,988 of NC_087343.1, forward strand.
TACCAATTGAGATGTTTCAACAAACAGATGCAGACCTGGAGATGTTCACTAGTCTATGACAAGAAATTTGGAGTGCAGCTACCTGGCCAACCAACTGGAAGAGACCTGTATTTATGCCTGTTCAAAGAAAGGTGATCCTACAGGATGCAGAAATTATTGAACAATATCATTAATATCACATGAAAGTAAAATTTTGCTGAAGATCATTCAAAAGGAGTTGCAGCAGTACATCAGCAGAGAACTGGCAAAAATTCAAGCCAGATTCAGAACAGGACATGGAACCAAGTATGTCATTGCTAATGTCATATGGATCATGGTTGGAAGCAGAAAATACCGGAAAGATGTTTACCTGTGTTTTTTGACTGTGCAAAGGCATTTGACTGTGTGGATCATAATAAGTTATGGATGGTGTTTAGAAGAATGGGAATTCCAGAACACTTAATTGTGCTCATGAGGAAACTGTACATAGACGAAGGGGCAGTCATTCAAACAGAATGAGGAGGTACTGCACGGTTTAAAATCCGGAAAGGTGTGCCTCAGGGTATATCCTTTCACCATACTTATTTAATCTGTATTATGAGCAAATAATCCAAGAAGATGGACTGTATGAAGAAGAATGGGGCATCAGGATTGCAGGAAGACTCATTAACAATCTGCATTATGCAGATGATACAACCCTGTTTGCTGAAAGTGAAAAAGACTTGAAGCTCTTACTGATGAAGATCAAGGGCTACAGCCTTCAGTGTGGATTAGATTACACTTCAACATAAAGAAAGCAAAAATCCTTACAACTGGACCAATAAGCAACATCATGATAAACAGAAATAAGAATGAAGTTGTCAAGGATTTCATCTTACTTGGATCCACAATCAGTGCCCATGGAAGCAGCACTCAAGAAATAAAACAATGTATTGCATTAGGTACATCTGCTGCAAAAGACATCTTTTAAAAGTGTTAAAAAGCAGAGATGTTACTTTAAGGACTAGAGTGTGCCTGACCCAAGCCATGGTGTTTTCAATCTCCTCATATGCATGCAAAAGATGGACAATGAATAAGGAAGACTGAAGAATTGATGCCTTTAAATTATGGTGTTGGCTAAGAACATTGAATATAACATGGACTTCCAAAAGAAAGAACAAATCTGTCTTGAGAGAAGTGTAGCCAGAGTGCTCCTTAGAGGCAAGGAAGGCAAGACTGCATCTCACATACTTTAGACGTGTTATCAGGAGGGGCCAGTCCCTGGAGAAGGGCATCATGCTTGGTAAAGTAGGGGGTCAGCAAAAAAGAGGAAGACCCTTGATGAGATGAACTGACGCATTGGCTGCAACAATGGGCACAAGCATCACAACTATTGTGATGGTGGTGCAGGATCGGGGAGTGTTTCATTCTGTTGTACACAGGATCACTATGAGTCAGAACTGACTCAACGGCACCTAACAACAACAACAAATTGGAAACAACTGAAATGCCTAATAGTTGAGAAATACCCAAATAAATTATGGTCTATAAAAATGAAGCAATATTATACAACCACTCTATCACAAGCACTGTTTAAAATAGCAATTTCTAGAAGTTGTTCCACAGACACATATAGGAAATTCATTGGAAGAGATCCAAGAGATGCATTTCAGATGGACGGTGGCGTGATCAAGAATGTTTGGGAAACACTGTAGTAAATCTCCCATTTGTAGAATCACAATGCACATTAGCTTAGAAAACTCAGAAAGGTCCTGTAACGAATAAATCTGGTTAAGCCCATTTAACCTGGTCCCTCCCAAATACATTCAACTACAGATTCTTTGTTTTTTAGGTAACACATGTTTCACAGAATACACTTTATAAAAATGTTGCCTTATGAAAATTTGATGATATGTGTCTTGATTGTCTAGTGCTGCTGTAACAGAAATACAAGTGGATGTCTTTAACAAAGAGAAATTTATTCTCTCACAGTCTAGTAGGCTACAAGTTCAAATTCAGGGTGTAAGCTCCAGGGGAAAGCTTTTTCTGTTGGCTCTGAGGGAAGGTCCCTGTCATCAATCTGCCCTTGGCCTAGGAGCTTCTCTGCGTAGGAACCTTAGGTCCAAAGAACATGCTCTGCTCCCCGCACTGCTTTCTTGGTGATATGAAATCCCCATGTCTTTCTGCTCACTTCTCCCTTTTATATCTCAAAAAAGATTGCCTTAACACTATCTAACCTTGTAGATCTCGTCAATATAACTGCCACTAATCCTTCTCATTACATCATTAAAAAAATAAGTAAATAAAAAACTCATTGTTGTTGAGTCAATTCTGACTCATAGTCATTCCTATAGGACAGAGTAGAACTGCCCCGTAAGGTTTCCAACAAGTGCCTGGTGCATTCAAACTGCCGACCTTCTGGTTAGCAGGTAGAGCTCTTAACCACTACACCACCAGGGTTTTCCGTCACATCACAGTGATAGGGGAATCACATCAGATGAGAAAATGGTAGACAGGCATACAATACTGGGAATCAGGACCTAGCCAATTTGACAGATATTTTGGGGTGACACAACTCAATCCATGACAATATAGGAACATGTATGTGCTGTTTCAGTTAGGAGTCCCTGGATGGTGCAGATAATAAGCTTGGCTGCTAACTAAGAGTTGGAGGTTCAGGTCTACCCCCATGTACCTTGGAAGAAAGGCCTGTGTATCTACTTCTGCAAAATCAGCCATTGAAAATATTATGGAACACAGTTCTACTCTGACACACATGGGGTAACATGGACAGCAACTGACATTTGTTGGGTGAAAAGGCAGGATATAAAATAATATTACAGTATTTTTCTACCACATGAAAACATGTTTACATATGGACACGTGAAAGTATAGACATAAAATGCTAACTGACTATTCATTTAAAGTAGGTCTATATCTAGTCTTAGTTTTCATATTATTATTTCCTTCTTATTTTCTGTACACTAATTCTTTTTTAGGAGCCCTGGTTGTGCAAGAAGCCCTGGTGGGTCAGTGGTTAAGTGTTTGGCTACTAGCCAAAAGGTCGGCAGTTTGAATCCACCAGCCTCTCCTTGGAAACCCTATGGGGCAGTTCTACCGTGTCCTATAGGGCTGCTGTGAGTCAGAATTGGCTCATTGGCGGTGGGTTTGGTTGTGCAATAGTCAAGAGCTTAGCTGCTAACCAAGACGTTGTGGTTCAAACTCGCTAGCATCTCCATGGGAGAAAAGGCCTGGTAATCTGCTCCATAAAGATTACAGCTTTGGAAGCCCTACGGGACAGGGACAGTTCTACTCTGTCCTGTGGGGTTGCTATGAGTCAGAATCGGCTTCATGGCACACAACAATTTTAATGAAAATACATATTTTTATGATTGGGTAAAATTTTATTTAAAAACTGTATATAGTTTATAAATATAGTTTATATTTATGTATATTAAAATGTACTTTTTAGAATTCTTCCAAGTTTATAAATTAAACAAGTATTCTTATCTTTTTTTGACATAGGTTGGTTGTAGAGAAGGATGTTTTAAGATCACAGTCTATCTGAAGATGAATGGAAATTATTTAAAATAATGGAAAATAACAGAATCTTGCTACTCAAATAAGTAGGCACAATCTAATTATTAAACTGTGTAACTTACAAAAATTCTGACAGCAAATGACATTACATTAATAAAAAAGGTGATTCTTTTATCGTTTTATTAACACATCTTCTATTAATTAAGGACTGGCATTTTTTAAAAGGTAACTCAACACATAGAAACTTAGATTTCCTTTTCATCACAAACAACCCTAAGCTAAGGAAACACATAAAATCTCTTCAAGTAAAGGTTTCTTGAAAGTTTAATTCCTTCTTTGAAAAAATCTCGATTGTTGTTGTTAGGTGCCGTTGAGTTGATCTGATTCGTAGTGACCCTATGTACAACAGAATGAAACACTGCCCAGTCCTGCGCCATCCTCACAGTAGTTGTGATGCTTGTATCCGTTGTTGCAGCCTCTGTGTCAATCCATCGCGTTGAAGGTCTTCCTTTTTTTTGCTGACCCTCTACTTGACCAAGCATGGTGTCCTTCTCCAGGGACTGGTCCCTTCTGAAAACATGTCTAAAACAATGAGACGAAGTACTGCCATCCTTGCTTCTAAGGAACATTCTGGCTGTATTTCTTTCAAGACAGATTTGTTCGTTCTTCTGGCGGTCCGTGGTATATTAAATATTCTTTGCCAGCACCATAATTCAAAGGCATCAATTCTTCTTCTGTCTTCGTTATTCAGTGCCCAGCTTTTGCATGCACATGAGGCAATTGAAAACACACCTTACTCCTCAAAGTGACAATCTCAATAATAATCTCAATAATAGCATGAAAATAACTTGCAAACAGAAAGAAAATCCATGGGGCTTCTACGTGAGAAAATTAAGAGGACCAGTATTTCTACTACAGCAGTCCAGGTCACAAGGAAGGCCTGTACGTTATAGCCCAGGGACATTTGCATAGATCTCTCAGCTCAGAATGTTTGCACTTCACTGAGGTAAAAAAATTACATAGCCTTAGAATCCATAGGGAAATATTTGTTCAATTCTCATGCCTTGTTTTAAATTTAGATATGGTACCTGTTTTAAGTAGTAAATTTCTGCATATGAACCAGTAGTTTTTTGTTAGAGACATAGACAATAATGATGATGATGATGTAATGTTATTAATAAAATATTGAGGTCTTCCATATGCTGTATACTCTTTCAAGAACTTTACGTGCATTAACTTATTGAATATTCATAAAATCCCTATGAGGTAGGAACTATCATTATCTGCACTTTACTGAAAAGGAAATGGAAATATGTAGAGAATAATTAAATCACCCAAGGTCATGCAGGTAGGAAGTGGCAGAACCCAAGCCTAAACTCTTAACCTGAGCCTCTTAAAAAAAAAAAAAAAATTACAACAGAGAATACATGTGGTGCCATGACTTATGTACTAATACCATGAAACTATAAAATTGTCTTTAGTGCAAAAGAGAATTTTTCACTTAAAATTTTAAAATAAGAGAAATAGAAATGAATGAAGTACAAGTAGTTTTAGCAGATCTTTGGTCTTTGTCCAGTGTTTTAGATACTGTTTAAAGTGTATCTGAAAACATACATGTATATACACACACGTGATATGTATATCGTATATACGTCGTATGTGTGTATGTATATATATGTTGTTGTTAGGTGCCATTGAGTCAGTTCTGACTCATAGCAACCCTATGTACAACAGAAGAAAACACTGCCTGGCCCTGTGCCATGCCCACAATTGTTGTTATGCTTGAGCCCATTGTTGGAGCCACTGTGTCAATCATCTCATCCAAGGTCTTCCTCTTTTTTGTTGACCCTGTACTTTACCAAGCATGATGTATGTATAAGGTATCCATGTTAGATTTTTATTTTACTGGTGACTGTAATTATTACAGTTTACTTTTGTCATCTAATATTCAGGCTCTTGATGAATAAATAATGTTATGTTCCTAGTGAGCAAAAATTGTATGACTGTTTAATCTGCTAGGTGTGGCTTGGTTTACAACCAAGAAAAATAGCAATAAAAATTGGTATTTTCTAGGCCAGAAAAAGATGTAAATCAGGTAAAGAGAGGTCTGCAAATGTTTAGGGAAGGTTTTGTAGACGTTGGAGAATTTGACTTTGGCCTTGAAACTCTTTGAGGAGGAAACATGTAAGAGGAAGAGAACAATTTCATGAGGAATGGCAAGACAATTTAGTAATGGTAAAGGTGTGCAAGGAATTGTAAAAATTAGACTAATATGGTTGACTTGAAGAGGTTGTTGGAGTCACCTTGTGCAGGTGCTTAGTCAAGACGTTTGTAAGTTTTTTTATTTTTTATTTTTATCCTCACAGGAGATTCATGAGTGTACTAGGTACGGACCAAAAAATCAGTTGATATCTTTGTATCTAGCACAGCCCATTGTCAATCATATACTGTCACCATACCTTAACCAATGATCTTGCTTCTCCCTTTGGTTTGGAATCTATCCTCTCCCCAAGGTCATGCTATTTTAAAGTTCTCTCAATACTTTTTCCATGATGTCTCTCAGGTCTTTACACTGTTATTTCCCTATTATGGTTTTCTATTACCTCAAAACTTTGTAGATTGCACAAACCTCCTGCTTTGCCAACTTTTATTCTTTAGGACTCTTTAAGTGAGCTAGCTTAAGTTAAGTAGGAAAGTTTATTGGTATATGTAACTAACCTGGTGGGAAAACAAGGATGGAAGTTGCCTCAGGAGAGCTGAATCTAAAAACTTGAGGTTGTCAGATCTCTCTCCCATACCTGGTTTCTTCCTTCTGTTGGCTTCAGTCTCACTTTCTAAGCACAAGCTTTCTCTGTGTGGTAAGAAACATGGTCTCAGGCCACTCCAAGTTCACATTCCTCCAGTGTATTGATCTCAAAGGAAAGAGATTTCTATCAGTTCTAGTTGGAAAATAACTCAAGTGCTCTGATTCTCTCTGCTTGGGTCAAGAGACCCTTCCTAGAGAAATCACTATAGCTAGGCGGAGGAGTTGCTGGAATTGGAGCTTCCATCAGAACCACTCAGTGAGAAGTAGCAGTAAATTGTCCAAAACAGAGACATTCATTTCTGAGCAGACAAAAATGAATAAATATAAAAGAAAGAAAGGAGAAAAAAATTCCCACTGCCCTCACTCTAATCACTAATAAACATATTTTTAGCAGAGTAATTGCATATTCAAATTGAAACTCTCCTTCCTAACGTTGACATGTATTTTCTATCATTGTTGTACAATGTCTTCTTTCATGACTGCCAATTTCTTAATTTCATTTCTTGTGGGTTCAAATCTAAGCTGTCTGACCTACTAGTTAGATGATCTTAGGCAATTTATTTAGCCTAACCTTCAATTTTCTCATCTCTAAACTAGGGGTAGTGACTGTGACAACCTCATGAGTTCACTGTGAAGATTAAATAAGTCCACTTTAGGAAATACGTGAACATCACTTAGATTAGGACTTGTCATGTAGTGCCTATTTCTGGAAAGAAGGAATGGAAAGATCAAATAATAAAATATGCCAGACAGAATTTCCAATGCTCATTTATTCTGTTTTCTCATACAAGTATCTCTACCTGTAAGTCCCTCTTCTCTTGCCTATCCATGTCCATCAGTTTCAATGTTCGGTTAAAATTTATTTTTTTGACCCTGACTTCAATCTTGCATTGCTTTATTTTGTACCCTATTCTCTAAACCACCTGACAGAGGCTTTTGCATTCATTTAAATAAATAACACACCAACACTAATTACATTTTTACTCATCCACAACAAAATGAAAAAAAAATTTTTTTAATTCAGGATAAGATTAGACACTTGAATGTTTTATTTACCTGTATGTTCGAATTTCTGTTCCTTGTTCCTTGGTGTGATTGTCTGCAGCCTGTAAATTGCAAGCTGCATCCAAAAAACCCAGAAGGGTAGGTAGTGCAGCTTGCTATTGTCCTTCCCAAAGGGTGTGAATAAGATAAAGGGAGAAACAAAAAATGCAAACTCCTTAACAGAATTTTTGGAAAGCATTTATTTTGCTCTTTCTTCATGATTATGGAAATATAATTTTTGCTCATAAAGCCCTTTTTTCTAGATATCCATATGGCATAATGGGCTCTGGGCACTTAAGAAATAATATCAAGGCCTTTGTCCAACAGTGGAAAATTCCCTACTGCAGCCATCCTTTTTAAAATTCTTTAGCAATATTCTGGTTTGTTGACCAGATAGTGCTGAAAGGACTTAATGAAAAATATTTGTTGGGAGAGTCTGCTCACTTGAAGTAACTATGGATCACTAAGCCTGATCCAGCTCAGTTGCTCTTGTGTAGCCAATGACCATTCCAGGAGCCTCCTATTGTTTCTGGCTTCCAATCAAAGACTGGCAGTGGCTACTGAGTGCAGTGAGTTCAGTGACATTGAATATGACTCCAGAAGCAGTAATGATGGTGGCCATGGAGGAAGGAGTGAATGGGTATGGAGATATTAAAAATTCTTGGTTCTTGAAATGGGATTAAAAAAAAAAAGTCATATGACATAATATATGAAAAAATGCTCTGAAGATACACACTTTATCGAATTCCATTACTGTGTTTCTGGGAAGGCAGAAATGAAAATTTTTGAGTAAGAGCTGAGCTTAAAAACTCCCAGGGTCGGGGGTATATTGAAGGAGACAGGGGGTCCTGGCAAAATAATTGCCAATATGAATCTGACTTCCTAAGACCATTTGACCACTTTCTTTCTCCCCGTAAAAATTCTACAAAACCCAATCTCATCCGTGGCAGACTTGGCCCCTGGGTTTTCCTCCTGGGGGGAGAATTCTCAGGTGGCCCTCAAGATTCAAGTACCCTGGTGTACCAAAAAAAAGAAAAAAAAAAGACAAACCCAAACCCGTTGCCCTTGAGTCTATTCAGACTCATAGCAATCCTATAGGACAGAGTAGAACTACTTCATATGGTTTCCAAGGAGCTTTAGGTAGATTCAGACTGCCTACCTTTTGGTTAGCAGCCATAGCTGTTAACCACTATGTCACCAGGGTTTCCTGGTATGCACACCCTCTATAATCTCATACCCTTGAATGTGGGTGGGGCCTGTTAATATAACTAAGTTATATTATATGGCTAAGGTGGTGGAATATCCTCCCCATGATTGCATAAAGTTACACAAGACTCCTTCTGAGTAGAGAGAGACTCTCCTGCTAGCTTTGAAGAATAAGCTGTTGTGTTGTAAGAGGGCCACCAGCTAGAACCTGGTGGCAGTCTCTAGAAGACGAGGGTAATTGCCAGTGGACAGTGGGCAAGAAACCGGGACCTCAGTCCCTCCATCTACAAGGAACTGAATTCTACGAATAACCTGAATGAGCATGGGAGAGGGTAAGAATGCAGCCCATCCAACATTTTGTTTTTAGCCCTTTGAGTCCCTGAGCAGAGAACCCAATTACACCATGCCCCAGATTTTAACCCAAGGAATTTGTGAGATAATACATTTCTATTGTTTTAAGCTGTTTGTGGTAATTTGCTTTGCAACAACAGGAAACAAATACACATGATTTAGATTTTAAATTAAAATTAAACTTATCTTTCATTTCTTTGTACCTTTCAGAGCAACCAGGCCTTGTAGAGAACAAGCAGTAATTAAGATATGCTGGAGACATAATCTGGCAAATTGTCTCTCAATGCTTTTTATCCTCAACTAGAAAAGCCCTTAGAACTTGTTTTCCCTCCGTGCACTTAAAATATATACTCCCCCACCCCCGCAGAAAACTCTTCCTCTGAGAAGTCTGTCAAACACATGCATGTTGATCCAAACCAAGTAAGTCATTGACGCAGATCAGAAGATTCTTTGAGAAGGAAAACCATGATATTTGGGGGGAAGTGTGTTGGGTAACCACAATCTAAGTTTTAGGTACTTCAAGTATTAAATTATCAAAAAATGACAAGTGAAGTTTGGTGTGAATAGGTCTCAAATTTATAATTATTTCCTGATGTTCCCTGACTACATTAATATATATTAGAAGTGACAGTAAAAATAACAACAGCTAAACCTTACTAATCACTTCATGTCAGGCAATTTTTAAGAGTTTCATAACTATTAACACATTTAATCTTTAAAAATGCTTATGACCTATGTTACTGTTATTGTCTCCATTACACAGATAAGGAAACAAAGGCACAAGGAGGTCATTAACTTGTTTGGTATCAAAAGGCTACTGAATAGAGTATAATAATACTGCTAATAAAGCAACATCATGATAAACAGAAAATATTGAAGTTCTAAAGGATTTCCTTTTACTTGGATCCATAATCAACACCCATGGAAGCAGCAGTCAAGAAATCAAACGATGTATTATTATTACATTGGGCAAATCTGCTGCAAAAGACCTCTTTAAAGTGTTAAAAAGCAAAGATGTCACTTTAAGAACTAAGACACGCCTGACCCAAGCCCTGGTGTTTTCAATCACCTCATATGCGTGGAAAAGCTGGACAATGAATAAGGAAGGCCAAAGAATAATTGATGCCTTTGAATTATGGGTGTTGGCAAAGAGTATTGAATACATCATGACAGTCAAAAGAACAAGCGAATCTGTCTTGGAAGAAGTACCACCAGAAAGCTCACTAGAAGTGAAGATGGCAAGATTTCATCTCACATAATTTGGACATGTTATCATGAGGGATCAGTCCTTGCAGAAGGGCATCATGCTGGGTAAAGTGAAGGGTCAGTAAAAAAGGCAAAGATCCTCAACAGGATGGATGTACACAGTGGCTGTGCTCAAGCATAACAAGGACAGGACCGGGCATTATTTCGTTCTGGTGTACATAGTGTTGCTATGAGTTGGAACTGAATCGACGGCAACTAACAACAACAGTAACAATAAAGTAAACTCCTGTCTTGCAATTGTATAGTTTTACATATTTTTTTATTGTGCTTTAACTGAAAGTTTACAAATCAAGTGAGTCTCTCATACAAAAATTTATATACACCTTGCTATATAGTCCTAGTTGCTCTCTCCCTAATGAGAGAGCACACTGTTTCTCTTCACCCTCTATTTCCGTGTCCATTCAGCCAGCTTCTGCTGCCCTCTACCTTTTCATCTCTCCACCAGACAGGAGATGCCTACATAGTCTCATGTGTCTACTTGATCCAAGAAGCTCACTCCTCATTAGTATCATTTTCTATCTTATAGTCCAGTCTAATCCCTGTCTGCAGAGTTGGCTTTGGGAATGGTTCTTGTCTTGGGCTAACAGAAGGTCTGGGGACCATGACCTCCAGGGTCCTTCTAGTCTCAGTGAGATCATCAAGTCTGGTCTTTTTACAATAATTTGAGGTCTGCATTCCACTGCTCTCCTGCTTCTTCAGGGGTTCTCTGTTGTGTTCCCTGTCAGGGCAGTCATCGGTTGTAGCCAGGCACCATCTAGCTTTTCTGGCCTCAGGCTGATGTAGTCTCTGGTTTATGCGGCCCTTTCTGTCTCTTGAGATTATAATTACCTTGTGTCTTTGGTGTTCTTCATTCTCCTTTGCTTTAGGTGCATTGACACCAATTGATGTGTCTTAGATGGCCACTTGCAAGCATTTAAGACCCCAGATGCCACTCTCCAAAGTGGGATGCAGAACGTTTTCTTACTAGATTTTATTATGTCAATTGACTTAGATGTCCCCTGAAACCATGGTCCCCAAACCCCCACCCCTGCTACACTGGCCTTCCTGAAACCATGGTCCCCCAACCCCCACCCCTGCTACATTAGGCTTTGAAGCATTTGGTTTATTCAGGAAACCTCTTTGGTTTTGGTTTAGTCCAGTTGTGCTGACCTCTCCTGTACTCTGTGTTGTCTTTCCCATCACCTAAAATAGTCCTTGTCTACTATCTAATTAGTGAATACTCCTCTCCCTCCCTCCCTCCCCACTCTCATAATCATCAAAGAATATTTTCTTCTCTGTTTAAAGTATTTCTTGAGCTCTGATAATAGTGGTCTCATACAATATTTGTCCTTTTGCAACTAATTTCACTCAGCATAATGCCTTCCAGATTCTTCCATGTTATGAAATGTTTTACAGATTCATCATTGTTTTTATCGATGTGGCTTTACATATATTAACTCATTTCATTCTTGGGAAAAACTTGTGAATTGAGTACTATTATTACTCTCGTTTTACAGATAAACAGAGGCACACAAGGTATTTATTTTTAGAGTACTTCTCTAAACATTTTACTATTATAAGTTAATTAACCAAGTTTAACAATTTTGACTTACTTTCAGACGTATAATCTCAAGCAAATTTTTCAAATTTCGATATCAGTGCAATACTTCCAGTTGAGCCTTCCTTGAGGCACTGTTTGAACATGTTAGTTCTCTACTGAGAAACTTTCGATGGTTACCCATTGCTGTCAAAATTCCAACAACTTATTATGGCCATTCAGGGCCTTCAATGACCTTACTCCAACTTATATTTACAGTTCTATTTTCTACTCTTTCCCAACATGTACTCTGTGTTCAGGCAAATCAGCATAGGTAATGTTCATTAGGTTTTCATGGCTCTGTCGTTTTCAGGTTAATTCTGGCCACCTGGTCTGCCCTCCTCCACCTCCACCTGTCAAAATAGCATTTTCCCTTCAATTTCATATGTCAATTTCTTTAAGAAAACTTCCTTTAATTCCACATGTTTTTTCCTTTACCTTGCCCATGTTCTAGAATATATTACATTTATGTTTATATTATAGCCCTTTCTTCCATATCTTCCTTACAAACTATATATTTCTTAAAGGGAAAAACATTGCTCATATGAGAATAAACAATTCTAAATTGTTTGTTACATTATGTCAATTAATTAAGTATAAATCCTCTTCTAAGGGATTTTGAATTTCTCCAATTGTTAGATGAAAGGCAAACAGTGGAGATTTTTGTTTGTTTTTCGGATTAGAGAGTTCTTTTCTCATACTGATTTCCAGTTAGAATAGTTTACAAGGGATGTTTCTTATGAGAGTTAGAAGATGGGAGGAAGATAGTGTCCATTTTGTAGCATTTGCACACCTTCCCCAAGTTATTAAAACAGAGGTACTGCTGTGAAGGGATTTTGCAGATGTGGTTAAAGTCTCTAACCAGTTGATTTTCAAATCCCTGAAAGTTCAACTCTCAGTTTTCACTTAGTTGTCTATGTGTGAGGCTAAGAAGGACTGTGATCTTTATGATGATGAAACAACATAAAATAAAATAAGAGAAATGGAGCAGGTAAAAAGGATAAGGATACATTTCGTTTTTGAGACTCACTATGAGCCAGACAAAAATCCTTGCCACCATGGAGCTTAGATTCCAAGAGGAGGAAACAAACAGTGTTGTTGTTGTTGTTGTTAGGTGCTATGGAGTTGGTTCTGACTCATAGCAACCCTATGTACAATAGAACAAAGCACTACCTGGTCCTGCACCATCCTCATAATCGTTGTTATGCCTGAACTCATTGTTCCAGCCATTGTGTCCATCTTCCTCTTTTTTGCTGACCCTCTACTTCACCAGGCATGGTGTCCTTCTCCAGAGACCGATCCCTTCTGATAATAGGTCCAAAGTATGTGAGACGTAGTCTCATCATTGTTGATTCTAAGGAGTATTGTGGTTTTACTTCTTCCAAGAAAGATTTGTTCATTCTTTTGGCAGTCTGTGGTATATTCAATATTCTTGGCCAACACCACAATTCAAAGGTGTCAATTGTTCTTTGGTCTTCCTTATTCATCGTTCAGCTTTTAATATGAGGCAATTGGAAACACCATGGCTTGAGTCAGGCATACCTTAGTGTATCAAGGTGACATCTTTGCTCTTTGACACTTTAAAGAGGTCTTTTGCAGAAGATTTCCTTAATGCAATGTGTCTTTTGATTTGCTTCCATGGGTGTTGATTGTGGATCCAAGTAGAATGAAATCCTTGACAACTTCAATTTTTCTTCATTTGTCATGCTATTGCTTATTGGTCCAGTTATGAGGATCTTTGTTGTCTTTATGTTGAGATGTAATCCATACTGAAGGCTGTGGTCTTTGATCTTCATCAGTAAGTGCTTCAAGTCCTCTTTGCTTTCAACAAGCAAGGTTGTTTCATCTGCATAACACAGGTTTTTAATGAGTCTTCCTCTAATCCTGATTCCCCGTTCTTCTTCAGGTAGTCCAGTTTCTCAGATTATTTGCTCAAAATATAGACTAAAAAGTATGGTGAAAGGATCCAACCCTGATGCACTCCATTCTTGACTTTAAACCATGCCATAGCTCCTTGTTCTGTTTGAATGACTGCCTCTCAATATATGTTCATGTTCTGCACGAGCACAATTAAGTGTTCTGGAATTCCCATTCTTCACAATGTTATCCATAATTCATTATGATTCACACAGTCAAATGCTCTTCCCCAGTCATCTTTTGAGTGCCTTTCAACCTGAGGGGCTCATCTTCCAGCACTACATCAGACAATGTTCTGCTGCTATTCATAACGTTTTCACTGGCTAATTATTTTCAGTAGTAGACCACTAGGTCCTTCTTCCTAATCTGTCTTAGTCTGAAAGTTCAGCTGAAACCTGTCCACCATGGGTGACCCTGCTGGTATTTGAATAGCCGTGGCACAGCTTCCAGCATCACAGCAACAAGCAAGCCCCCACAGTATGACAAACTGACAGATGCATGGGGAAAACAAACAATAAATCTAATAAATAAATATTTTTTTTTATATTAGAAGGTGCTATGAAGACACAGGTCAAGGTAAAAAATCAGTTGTAGCAGGAGGTGAGGATAGGTGGTTTAAGTATCCTCCCTTGATAAAAAGGAGGTAGTGGCCATTTTGTGGTATACATACACCTTTTCCAAGTTATTAAATCAAACACTAATGTAGGTGCTGCTGTGACGGGATTGTTCAGATGTGATTAAAGTCTCTAACAAGATTTTATGTTAATCAAGAGGGAAATTATTCTGGGTGGGCTTGACTTAGTTGGAAGACATTTAAAGCAGAGCTTGGGCTTTCCCTGAGTAAAGAGACTCTCATCTGTGAATAGAAAGCTTCAGCTTATAGCCAGATGTCTAAAATTCAAACCCATTAACTCTAGTGTATTATAAATTTCTCTCATGATGAACACTCTGGGAGAGAAAGATTCTGACTACATTATCCAAAAAGAATGAGTTTAAGTCAAAAGAGTAATGTATGTCTTATAGGAAAGAAATCATTTCTAAATTCAATAATGTACTCTTATAAGCAAGCTCAGATCCTTCCAAATGTAAAACAATAAAAAATTCCATCATTTTTACTTTAACATTAGCTATTGCTTTCTTTCCTCTTCTTCACATATCTCTTGGAAGAGTTGTATACGCTTATAGTCTCCACTTCTTCACTTCTCATTCACTCCTCATCCACTGAGTTTGGCTTCTATTATCAAGACTACCAAAACGGTCTTTGTGAGGTCACTGATGAATTCTTTGTCATTAAATCCAGTGAACATATTTAGTGAGTGCTTACTTACCTTCCTCCTTTAGTACAATTCAACAATTTATGACCTCTCCTTCCTTCTGAAAACTGTCTTTCCATTGGCAGCCATGACATCACAACCTTCTGGTTTTCTTCTGTTTCTAGATCCCTTTTTCTCTGACCGTTTTACTAACTCATAAACCTTTGGCTATCCTTGTAAGGTCAAAACTCTTCCAAGTTCAGTCCTAGTGTTCTTTATTTTTGCTATATTCTTTTCCTAGGAATATTATCTCACCTGTATGGCTCTAATATTCAACCAAATGCCAATGAATCTAAAATGTGTATCACCATTTCAGGCCTTTTCTCTGAGCTTCAGACCCTTGTATCAAACTGTTTCTTCAATTTTTCTTCTCAGGAGTCTCGAAAACAGCTCTAAGGCAGTGGTTAAAAATTTAACTAAAGATTTTCCCCTTAAATCTTCCCATTCTCCACTATTCCCCATCTTAGTAAAGGACATCATCGTCTATTCATTTGCATGAGTCAGGTATCTAAGGATATTTTTGGTGCGTCCTTCTGTTTCACTTCCCCACCCCAATTCCCTTCACTATGCCCTGCTAATTTTGCCATCTAGAATCTGACTTCTCATCTGTGTATCCTCCACTATAAACCAATTTTAAGCCATCTTCGCCTCAATAGTAGGCTGCAAAAGTCCTCTGATGAGTCTTCATGCAACCACTTCTGCCCAACATCCTCCAATTCATTTTTACACTGAACTTCAACTCATTTTACACTGAAGGCTGAGAAATCCTTTCAAACCCTAAGTTTCTTCCTGTTACTTTCATGCTTAAAGATCTTCAGTGGCTTTTTAGTCTCCTATATCTTCATTGTCATTTCTTGCCCCAATCTAATTTCATCTGCCCCGACAATGCTCATCATCTTTCATTTCCACTATGGAACAATGCTTCCTCCCACTGCAAGGACGGCATATGCTGTCTCCATGCCTGAAACCCCAACCCCAACCAACATCTTCACTTAATTTTTACTCATTATTTGTCAAATTATATTCCCCAGGGAGGATTTTCTTATGCCCATGATCCTATTCTGCTGTTGTAACCTCTGAAGCATCTTGTACTTTTCCTTAGTAATACTTAATCTGTATGGTCCATGAGAAGCTGGGGTCTGTCTGTTTTTCTCACCATTGTATTTCCAGATGGTAGAATAGGCCTGATACACGTAGATGCACACAAAATATTTGCTGAACAGCTGAACAAATAAATGACTGAATGAAGCACCGTTACAGCACACCAGGTAGTTTTCTGCTAAAGTAATATTCTTGGGATGTGATAAGAACCTGAGGAGTATGACCTTGTGTACTTCCATATTTATTCTTTCTTAATTACATATACTTTGCATTTGTATAGTTTCTAAACCACAGACAGAATTTTTTAACTACTAGAGCTGAGAATTCAGCCTGTTATGGGAAAATCAAGCTGTGCTCTCTCTACTTAGTATCATCACCAAGCCATAAATTCTGCAATTAAAAGTACAACTTTGTAGGTAATGCATGAGGATATCCAGGTTGTTCATCCATAACTTTATTGGCTCTACAGATCTTTGGGGAAAAACATTCTTTGCTTTTATAAGTAACTGACACAAAAGTACACAGCAAGCAGAAAGAGTGAAAATGTTCCAACTTTGCATGACTCATAGGTACACCTACAGTTTACACAACTCTCAGACAGAATTTTTAATTACCTATATTCCAAATTTATTTTTTCCTCTTAAATATCTGATGAATGTCAGTCAATAATTACTAAATAACTTACTTTCTAAAATATAATCCACTCGTTTATAAAGTTATCAGACTACTGGAGTTTTAGGACAGTTGTACCAAAAAGTAACAGCTAGAGATTGGAAGTAACTTGGTCATGCATAGGAGGAATCATATGTTTGCCCAGTAAGACCTTAAAAATGAAATAAAATGTTGATGCTATTCTTCATCTTCAGGGTCTTCTTATTTTCAGCTATCAACTGGTTAGATTATAAGACACTGATATTTTCTGTTGGATAAATTATTCAGCGAGCTGGGTATGTCTTCAGAAATTCCAGTGTTATAGTGATATAAAAGTTCGTATACTTTCAAAATTCATGGAGCATTCGGGGTCTGAGGTTTGACACCGTTCCGATATCGTTTTAATGCCAAGCACAAAAAGCTTAGGAATCTTCATTTTTCTGTTCATCCCCTTGTTCCCTCTATCTTGCCTTCACTAAGATACTAAGAACTGAAAAAGTAGATCTAAAGAAGCCTGGTAGCACCTTGCTTGCCTCACATTTGTGTCTGATTTCTCAGACTCTTGGAAATGACTATTTTATATGCTTTGCCACAACAGAGAACATGCCCTTTTGGTGGACCAAATCATATGAATGGGATTGTGTGTGTGTGTGTGTGTGTGCACGCACATTTACCAGAGAACTGCCCAGATAAGGTTAGGTGTCTGAAATGAAAAGAAGCAAGCTATAGATCATGTTTTGTAATGTTTTCTAGGGATTACATAATGAGAGTCAGAGAGGAGAAAAAGCTTCCAAGGAAAACTTGAAAATTGACATCTAGAGTTGAGAAATACCTTCTTACAGCCGAGTGTACTTAAACTGAGTCCCAGTTCTGCCAGCCCACAAAGCAAGAGCCCTTACATCTTTCTGGGATGCTGGGTGTTTTAACTATCTAGTGCTGCTGTAACAGAAATACCACAAACGGGAGGCTTTAGCAAACAAGAACTTATTTTCTCATAGTTTAAGAAGCTAGAAGTCCACATTCAAATTCAAGACGCCAGTTTTAGGGGAAGGATTTCTCTCTTTTGGCTCTGGAGGAGTGTCGTTATTCCTTGGGTCCTTGGTGATCTTCATGTGGCATGCCATCTATCCCCCACCATCTCTGCTTCCTCTCTTGCTTGTTTAATCTCTTTTATATCTTAAAAGAAAATGACTAAAAATACACCCTACACTAATCCTGCCTTATTAACAAGAAGACAACTCATTCCCAAATGGGACTATAACCACAGGCATAGAGGTTAGGGTTTACAACACATATTTTTGGGGGACACAATTCAATTCATCATACTGGGTTTTATCACCTCGCAGCACATAGCCTTGCTGTTATAACTGCTACTGTTCTGCCTAGGTGCAGGTGCTACCTTGTACAAACAGGTGTATATAGGTAATTAAAGGCACAAACTTCTTTTTGGTGTTTGGCTTGGAGGAGGCTAATAAGGAGGTAGATATTTAAGCTTAGAGTTAACTCACATAAATTTCTGTAAAAACTAAACCAAAATGTAAGAGAGCTATATGTGTTGATTCTAACAGGGCTCTATTAGAATTATTTCCATGCTACAGCCAAGATCTAGACATACCCACTAAGAGAATGTAGCTGAACAGTGCTTTCAGAGTTTATTTAGGAGAAAGAGCGATGATAATTTAGAATGAATAATGTATCCATAGAAACAGCATAAAATACAAAACTATTCTTCACCCTGGTGTTCTTGGTCTGTTTCTACTATTGACTATTATTTTGAAAATCAGTCTTTTAGCCCTTGTTCCAATA
The DNA here is from genome assembly GCF_030014295.1 of Loxodonta africana. Lineage (NCBI taxonomy): Eukaryota > Metazoa > Chordata > Mammalia > Proboscidea > Elephantidae > Loxodonta > Loxodonta africana. The sequence goes on from NC_087343.1 coordinate 67,621,523, forward strand.
TTTGTGAAATGAGGCATGATTCTTCCCCTTGCAAATACCCAGAGTGCAACCATAGCCTTCGCTATGGAGAGGAAAACAATCTATTTTTCTCCACTTTACTGATTCACCAGGGGCAGCAAGTATTGTATCTGGCAAGACAAAGAAAATTATAGCAGTAGGGCTGCCACTTATGTAGGATCTCAGGGATATTCTTCAATGCACTGGAGAGCAGAACTGGGAATAGTATGCTAAGGACCATTAAAGAGGAAGAATTGTTGCACAATAATTAAGAATAAAGTGCCCAGATGAAAAAATTTCTGCTTCCCCAGACTGTTTTCGAGTTATGGCAATTATGTGATCTCCTTCTCCAGGAATGGTCTTTCCTAATGATGTGTCCAAAGTAAAAAATATGAAGTCTTACCATCCTCACTTCTAAGAAGGAGCATTCTTCCAAGATAGATTTGTTTTTCTGGCAGTCCATGGTATATTAAATATTATTCACCAACACCACGATTTGAGTGCATCAATTCTTCTTTGGTTTTCCTTTTTCACTGTCCAGTTTTTGCATATATGTGAGGCAATTAAAAATAGCGTGGTTTGAAAATACCATGACAGGTGGCGGCTGAATTCTTTAGATAAGGATTATTTCTACTCTCTACAGATGAACAAAAATGCCAACTAAAATTATGGCCATTATCCATTAAAGAAAACAAAAAAAATTCTAGTCAATACCACACTTGTAAAAACTAGCAATATAATTACATCTAAATGTAATTTTTTGGGGGGCATATATTCAGCAACACAGAGTAGAACTAGAATGCCTGAGAGAAAATTATTGAAAAACTGCTATAGAGATAGTGGGAAAAAACAGTATTAATGTTGCAGAAAATTAGATCTATATTGTGGTGAATAAGCTTAGTGTGCACTGAGAATGCAGTGAAAAGGATCAGAGACAATAATGTATATGGAAAACTGAATAAAATAAAAAAACGAACGCATCGCCTTTGAGTCAATCCCAGCTCAGAGTGACTCTATATGACAGAGTAGAACTGCCCCACAGGGTTTCTAAGGCTGTAAATCTTTATGGGAGCAGACAGCCTCATCTTTCTCCCACAGAGCTGCTGGTGGGTCAAATCACTGACCTTACAGTTAGCAGCCAAGAGCTTTAACCATTGCAACATCAGGGCTCCAAAGACTAAATAGATGCTGCCAAAAAAATCAAATTATTGATATCCCTGTAGTGAGCAGAAAAAGTATTCAAATATGATAATGATGGTAATACCACTGCTACTACTACTACTAAAAATGTCCTTGAAATAGAAAAAAATCTGAATCTGAATTTCAAAATAACCATGAATTATAAGAACAAAAGAAGACCAGACAATTAGACTTTGCCTGAGAAAACCCCTGAAATTTAAAATAACAGATCCTACAAAAATTCAGGAAGAAAAATTATATTGTCACATTGGAGAAAGCAAATCAGGCTTTCCTTAACTATCTGTTTCACAATATTGGATGCCAGAATACCATGGAACAAAAATAAAAATTACAACAAGATTGTACATGCAGAATCAGTCAATTAAGTTATTTTACATCAACATAATAAAATACCTTAAAGCCATTAAAGCAATGGTATAACACTAGATATATTAATATGGACAATTGTGGAAAATGTACATGAATTAATTCATGCTAAGTTAAAAATGAAGATCAAAGACTGCAGCCTGCAGTTTGAATTATACCTTAACATTAAGAAAACAAAAATCCCCACAACTGGACCAATAACCAACATCATGATAAATGGAGAAAAGACTGAAGTTATCAAAGATTTCATTTTACTTGGATCCACAATCAACACCCATAGAAGCAGCAGTCAAGAACCCAAATGCTGTATTGCATTGGGCAAACCTGCTACAAAAGACCTCTTCAAAGTGTTAAAAAGTGAAGATAGCTCTTTGAAGACTTAGGTATGCCTGACCCAAGCCACGGTGTTTCCAACTGCTTCATGCATGGGAAAGCTGGGCAATGAATAAGGAAGACCAAAGAAGAATTGACACCTTTGAATTATGGTTTGGCAAAGAATATTGAATATACCATGCACTGCCAAAAGAACAAACAGATCTGTCTTGGGAGAAGTACAGCCAGGATGTTCCTTAGAAGCAAGAATGGCGAGGACTACGCCTCACATACTTTGGACATGTTATCGGGAGGGATCAGTCCCTGAAGAAAGACGTGCTTGGTAAAGTAGAAGTTTAGCAAAAAAGAGGAGGATCTTCAACAAGATAGATTGACACAGTGGGGACAACAATGGGCTCAAGAATAACAATAATTGTGAAAATGGCACAGGACCAGGCAGTGTTTCCTTCTGTTGTACGTAGGGGTCACTATGAAACAGAACCCACTTGATGGCACCCAACAACAACAACAAATTAAAAAGTTGCAAACTGAGTGTATTTCTCTTTGTGCTTCATTCTATGCATGCTGTTCCCATCAATCTTATTTTTATCCTTGCTCTAAAAAAAAAAAAAAAATTTTTTTTAGTGCCTAAACTAGTGTGTGCTCTATTAAGATTCTAATTACAATAATTATGTTTTTCATTCCTCATAGTTTCATTTGTATTATGTTATATATTCTGAATTTGCTGTTTTTCTTGATGATTTCATTTTGTTTGAAAACAGACCAGCATAGACATAAAATTGTAGGTATAAACAAATAGAAGCTCTATAAGAAACCTAAGAAGAAATGTGAAATTTAAAAAAAGAGCCATTTAAAATATTAATACTATGCTTTTAGTCATTGTCAAAATATATTTAACATTGCTTTTTCCATCTCTCTCATTTTATTAAGACTTTTGATGCTCTAGAACCATCAAAATTTTTTACCAACATCATGTGAATAATTAGTGGCAGATTATATTAGAACACTGTTCTCTTAATTCCCAGTTAAGTTTTATTTCTTTTATAACAAGTCCCAGGCCTATAACTTCAGCAGAAGTATATGGCGCACAGGAATTAGTCAAGAGGCTCAATATAAAAAAAAAAAAAATTAAATACAATATGTAAAATGTTTCAGTGTTGTATAAATTCAACCTGTTTAAATTTAGTAGGCTAGCAAACATGACTATTACTTAAGTATCCATTAACATTTTTTCTATAGCATTTTTTTGGAAAAACATGTAAGGTATGTGTTTCTTCTCAAAGTTGCCCAGAGATATCTAAATTCATAACTTTATTTTGTGTTTAAACATTTCTATTGCACAATCAGAAAAGCTCAAAATCATTCCATTTATGTATTTTTTAAAAGCCATTGAAACATCTAATAATGGCTTTTCCATGTGTTTAACCCAATATCTAGTTCCCAGCCTAGCAGACAGCAAGTGTTCAATAAATATTGGATGAACAGGTTATTTCTTGAAGAAAGGACTTGGGCAAAAACATAGGCTATTATCCCTGCTTTGCCATTAATTAGATAGACACATCAGGAATATTCCCAGCTTCAGTTTCTACATGTGTAATATTATATATTTGGGCAAGGTCAGAGATGGTAAATAGATTTGAATTTGTTAGTTTAGTCTGGTTGAGAATAGTTTCATGGCATTGACTTTGTGGTAATGGTTGTTCCAGCTGTGTTATGGTCAGCTAGGAAAAGCATGTGTTGTGTACAAAGAATAGGGAGAAGTCATATATGTACCACACATTTTTCCACACATTTGGGAGTACACCATAGACTTCCTATTCTTTTCACGTCTGAGACAACTGTGTTGTTGTAGAGGTCCCTTCTAGCTCTGACTATCAATAATTTTGGCTACTGAGTGCTCTGAGAGTGATCACAATAGAGGGTCTGGGGCAGAATAGGAGAAAAATGTAGAACAAAATTCAAATTCACAAAAAAAGACCAAATGTAATAGTCTGACAGAGACTGAAGGAACCTCTGAGACTATGGCCCCAGACACCCTGCTAACTCAGAACTGAAGCCACTTCCAAAGTCCATCTTTCAGCCAAAGACTAGACAGGCCTGTAAAATAAACAATAATACACGTGAGGAACGTGCCTCTTAGTTTAATCAAGTATAGGACACCAAATGGGCAACACCTGCCCTAAAGCAAACATGTGAAGGCAGGAAGGGACAGGAAAACTGGACAAATAGACACAGAGGACCCAGGGTGGAAAGGGAAAGGGGGAGAGCGCTGACATATTGCAGGGATTGAAACCAATGTCACAAAAAAATTTGTGTATAAATTTTTGAATGAAAAATCAGTTTGCACTGTAAACTTTCACCTAAAACACAATAAAATTGAAATAAGACCAATTTGATGTCCACTTGCTCTCCTCCTTTTTCTGGCCCATTCTTTCCAGTATAACAACGTGCATGCTCCATCTCACCAACATGCCCTAATCTACAGTAAACGACAGTTATCACATTGACACCATCCCTATGGGGAGGTTAAAAAAAAAAAAAAAAAGCAGCCTAAGGGGCATGTGGAATGAGAATAGATGGACAGTTGGAGTTCTTTATTTAGTTCATTGATTCTCAAAATTTTCCACCCCTGCAGCATGATAAAAACAGAGTTATATGCTTGAGCACCAAACCTCAGGGTTTGTTACAGAATCCTCAGATACTCAGAAAAATAACCACTGATTATTTTCAGACCAGATTTATCCAAGTTCAGCAGATGTTTTATTATATATTAATTGCCATGCATGTAACCTCAAAGATCAGTCTTTTTTTATTCCTTTTAGAAAAGTTCAAATGAGAAATAAATAGAAAGTTTGAACTTCAAATATGCTTCATTGTATCTTAGAGCTGGAGGAGATCTAAAAAGCACAATTTAATCAATTATCTTCATCCTCATCGTTTTAATAATGAAAAAATAGAATGACATTGTCAAGGTTATCATGTGCATTAAGATGCCCCACAAAAGACTAAAATCTTAGTCTCCCAACTTCCAGGCTGTGCTCCTTTCAATTATATAACTGTATTGTTTACCGTATGTGAAGATTATGTCCAGGAAAGAGCAAGTACCACAAGTTTTGAAAACTATGATTGAATATGAGATGCGGTCTTAGAGTTAACCTAAGCCAGGGTATTATAAACGCACACTGATAAGGCCACAGCACTGATGGTATCGGAATCCACGATGGAGACATATTGCAGGCCACTTTTCAAACAGTGTTCTTTCTACCGTAGACCCTATTCTACAGACAGGCTTTCATCTGTAAGGGTGGAAACGTTGCATGTGTGCATGATTGTTCTCAGGGTTCAAAATTATCACCAACAGTAGCATGGGTTGTAACAAAATAGGAAAATGTAAAGGGCTATGTATTAACTTGGAGAAATCCCACAAACTTGGAGTATGTGACAATTGTATCAGCCTCTTTCTTGATTACAGTGGTGCAATGAGACCCTTTTGGGCCACTCGCTGGACTGGTGCTTCAGCTCTTTTTGGTGTATTAGATTTCTGTCATGGCTGTAGATTCACACTAAATTTTGGCTAAAGCTGGGCTATATTTCAGTTTTCAGAGCCTTCCCATCTTCCATATAAAATAAAATTCATCTGCAACTATATAACATTGGTGTTAATCATATTAGGAAGGGGTTTGAAGAGAACCAAGAGAGGCCAAGAAAGTCCTTAGGAAAGCTTTCATCCCCCCTTCCAATAGCACGCTGCAAGTAGCTTATTGTTCTAGGATTTCCAGGATTGAGAAATGCAGAAGGGAGAAGCATTCTCTCCTGTCAAATGGATATTTATTCTATTTTCACATTTCATTTCTTGCGTTTTTCTCCAACTGCCTCATTCCTGGGCCTCTCTGAGATGTCTCTCAGATAGCCATCAATATACAAATTACCTGGACCAGTTAAGTGTGGATTCCTGAGTCTCATCCAAGATCTCCTGAATCATATTATATTTGAACACAATAATATACTTTGAAAATGCAATGTATATAATAATGACTTTTTATTAGGGATACCTCTTTGGTTATCTGTGGATATTCTGGTAGAAGTGAAATCATAAAGTGCCAGAATATCAATCACATTGTTGTTTTTAGGTGCTGTAGAATCGATTCTGACTCACAGCAACCCTGTGTACAATAGAAGGAAACATTGCCCAGTCCTGTGCCGTCCTCACAACAGTTGTTATATATGAGCCTATTGTTGCAGCCACCGCATCAATCCATCTCGTTGAGGGTCTTCCTCTCTTTCGTTGACCCTCTACTTTACCAAGCTTGATATCTTCCTCCAGGGACTGGTCCCTCCTGATGACATGTCCAAAGTACATGAGACGAAGTCTCCCCGTCCTTACTTCTAAAGAGCATTTTGGCTGTACTTCTTCCAAGACGGACTCGTTCTTTTTTATAATAGTCCTTGGTATATTCAATATTCTTTGCCAACACCATAATCCAAAGGCATCAATTCTTCTTGTTCTTCTTTATTCATTGTCCAGCATTTGCATGCATATGAAAGGCAACTGAAAATACCATGGCTTGGGAGAGGTGTACCTTGGTTGTCAAAATGACATCTTTGCTTTTTAACATTTTAAAAGAGTGCTTTTGCAGTAGATTTGCCCAATGCAATTCATCCTTTGATTTATTGACTACAGCTTCCATGACCATTGATCGTGGATCCAAATAAAATGAAATTCTTAAATGTCAACATTTTTGCTGTTTATCATAATGGTGCTTATTGGTCCAGATCTGAGGATTTTTGTTTTCTTTATGTTGAGGTGTAACCTCTACTGAAGACTGTCTTTGATCATCAGTGTTTCAAGTCCTCTTCACTTTCAGCAAGCAAGGTTCTGTCATTTGCAAGATTGTTAATGAAGCTTTCTCCAATCCTGATGATACGTTCTTCTTCATATAGTCCAGCTTCTCCAATTATTTACTGACCATGCAGATTGAATAAGTATGGTGAAAGCATACAGCCCTGATGCACACCCTTCCTGATTTTAAACCACACAATATCCCCTTGTTCTATTCAAATGACTGCCTTTTGGTCTATATGCATGTTCCTCATGAGCACAATTAAGCATTCTGGAATTTCGATTCTTCACAATGTTATCCATAGTTTGTTATGATCCACATAGTCAAATGCCTTTGCATAGTCAATAAAACACAGGTAAACATCTTCCTGTTATTCTCTGCTTTCGGCCAAGAGCCATCTGACATCAGCAATGATATCTCTTGTTCCATGTCTTCTTTTGAATCCAGCTTGAATTTCTGGCAGTTCCCTGTTGATGATGGCTGCAACCACTTTTGGATGATCTTCAGCAAAATTTTACTTGCGTGTGATATTAATAATATTGTTTGATAATTTCAACATTCAGTTGAATCACCTTTCTCTGGAATAGGTATAATTATGGATCTCTTCCAGTTGGTTGGCCAGGTAGCCATCTTCTAAATTTCTTGGCATAGGCCAGGTGAACCCTTCCAGCACTACATTTGTTTGTTGAAACATCTAACTTGATATTCCGTCAATTCCTGAAGGCTTGTTTTTGCCAATGCCTTCAGTGCAGCTTAGACTTCTTCCTTCAACACCGTCAGTTCTTGATCAAATGCCATCTCCAAATGGTTGGACTTCGACAAATTCTTTCCCTTGGCTTCTGCTGTTCCTTGTTTCTGTCCCCAAATGCTCAGTTACCCTGTAGACTAAAAGCCAGCACCTACTTTAAGGCTCAACTAAAGCAACACATCTGTTTTTGAAGCTTTCTTTAATAAATCTGAGGTGTGATAAGTCATTTCTCTATAGCAAGGTTCTTTTGCTTTTATTCCAACATGCCTGCTTTGTATGATAGGTAGTTGTTTACAAAGCGATTTCTACCCCTAAATTTAATTTATTTGGGGGCAAGGACTAGGTCTCATTCATTTTTTTTGTTTTGTTTTATCTTAGAAAAACAATGACAAAATGTTTGTTGTTAACTAATGAACATACTTGAAGGAAAGTGATGGTCTGATTAGAGTCTCCTAAATTGACAGGAGACAGAGTCAGGTGAGGGAAAGAAAGTGGAGACACTGAAGTTGGCAGCCACAATGCCTAAACCAATTTCCTCCCAAGAGGCTTTTGAAGCAATTTATTTTTTCAGATTGGAATAGCAGAGGACAGTCAACACATTTCACATTTTTTCCCAGAGGGTATTTCACTTTAGCAAAAGAAATCTGGGTTATTCCTAGTATGACTGATTAAATCAAAATTGGATTTAGTTTGAACTTTAAAGCATGTGGGAGTTATGCTTAAAATTATTAAATAAATGATTCCAAACATAAGTTTAGAAATAGAACACTTGAGTATTAAAGCTAGGATGGATCCTGGAGATTACCCAAATCAATTTAGTTATTTTCTAAGCAGAAAACTTAATATCCAGAAAGGTTTAAAGATTTGCCTGAAAACAGAAACAGCCTCCATTCTACTAGGAACTGACATAAGACTATCTGAGAAGTTTTGAAACGTAAAGGAACTTTTCTAGAAAGAAATTTAATAGAAAATAAATTTATCTATTTTTCTAAGATGAGAAATCATATTTTGAAAACTTCTAAATTATCCATATATGCAGGTGCAAACACTCAGGGGGATCTAGAAAAACTAAGTATTTATTTTAAAAACATCTTTGCAGTTTGAAAATGAGAAAGAAGGTTTCCCCAGGCAAAAGGAGAAACTGCAACTCCTAGAGAGCTAATGAGAACTTCGGAGAGCGATGGTAATACACATTTTCATTTCAGTGGAACATGGAGTTCCTTCTAGCATATGCGGATGCTTAGCTTATATTAAAAAAAATGGCTGGCAAAACGGTCACGAAAGGAGAGACTGGAAGGAGGGAGCAGGCTGACTCATTAGAGGGAAAGTAAATGGGAGTATGCAGTAAGGTGTACATAAGTTTATATGTGAGAGACTGACTTGATTAGTAAACTTTCACTTAAAGCACAATAAAAATTAATTAAAAAAGAACAAAATTTTTAAAAAATGTACATCGGTTTCCTGAGCTTTTCTTTTTTCCCATATCTCCTTTACCTTACGATAGCTGTAAACACACGAAGCAGCATATATTTTCAATCCTACTGTGTAAATAAAGGTTTTTATTCCACATTCTTAATTTAAAAAGTGGAAAAAAACAAACATCTGACTTTTTCCTTTTAAAATCCTCAAATTAAGTTGCTTTTGATCTATATATACTGTATGATTAATTTTTTTTTTCTTCTGCATGTCAGAACATTTGTAGAACAGAAAGTTCTTCAAAAAGAAAGAAAGAAAAGCTTTTAAAATACAACAGCTGTAAATTTAATTTCAGGTTGGTCAGGGATTTTTGTAAAGCTCCGAGCTTCATTTTTGTTTTTTGTTTCATCTGTAAGGAGTTTGTGCAGATTTCCCTAAAGGTGTGAGACAAAGTACTCTGTAGAGACAAGCCAGTACTGAACTTAAAAAAATATGAAATAATTTTTTTCTTTATAATTGGAACTCTGTTTTGGAAACTGCTTGCTACAACCTGAACTTTAACCCTTTAGGTCTTACCTGAAGGATTTTTTTTTTTTTTTTTTTTGAGAAATCCAAATGAACCCAAGACTTTTTCACTTATAACATGTTCCTTGAATTAGGTTTCACTTCATTCATTCTCACAAGTTTATCCTACTTTCTTCAAGGATTGACGATTCCAACCTCCAGCTTTTCTGTCATCATTTTTATCCCTTCCTTTAATTCTGGTCTATCTCGTGGTGAGATTGGACTGTTGTGGGTCTGCTTTTTCACACTTGAGGCTGAAAGATAGTTCTGAGAATTTTCCCTAGTTGAATCTTAATTGTCAGTTAAATATTTTCCTAGCCTAAATTATGCAAAACTCGGATTATCACCAGTCCTGAATATGGCTTGTTATAGATTTGTATTCCCCGTTGGTGCTCATTGCTCATGCCGTAGTTGCTTCTTTTGCTAAAGTTAAGAGTTTGAGTCATGGTCAGAATATCCAGTTATTTACAGGGAAAATGAAGATACAGTAGAAGAATCTGATCATTCTAAAAAGAGGAACCAATAATTAGGCTGTGGAAAGCTTGAAAATGTTTACAGAGGAAATTTTGCCAAAATAAAAACTTCAAAAGTTATTTGCCTTTAAGTTTTTACTTACTCTCCTTCTATTAAAAAACAAAAAAATGCAAAAACCAGCAACAGCACAGCTCCAAATGCTAACTCTTAGCTATATGCTGTTTTAGTAACTTACCTAACACAGCCGTTACGTTTGTAGAGAATTCAGGGCTGTGTAGTTGTCACTGAATTTGCCTATGAAATCTGTGACAAAACAATCGTTTGCATAATCTGTGATAAAACCAATACCTCCAAATGAAGGTTTCTTTAGAAGTAAAAGGGATAGAAATTTTTCCTTCAAAGTTCATCCTACTGGTATTTATACTGATTTCTTCTTTTAGACTTTCTTTTCTTCCTGGCCCACTTACAATAATACAACCTACACAGTTATTTTTTATCAAAGTGTACCATCATTTTATTGTAGTTTGAATCAAATTTAGGGTAAAATTTATACAGAGTTTGGCTACCATGAAAGAGATAAATGAGACATAGCCATTCATCTTATATAGATGAGGCGTTTCAAGAGCAGAGGTCATATAACCTGTCCAAAGTCACAGGGACAGTTATAGAGTTTCACGTTACTCGATTAGCTTGGTCTAATTTCAAAATGTACCAAATCACCAAATCTGTAGCCGTCAAGTTCATTCAGACTCATAGCAACCCTATACGACAGAGTAGAGTTGTCCCATAGGGTTTCCAAGGAGTGGCTGGTGGATTCGAACTGCTGACCTCTTGGTTAACAGCCAAGCTCTTAACCACTATGCCACCAGGACTCCGTTTGAAAACATAGTTCACATATACATGCATTTTCCTTATTTGATGCAATTTCAATTGGCTAACACTTTCCATGCCTTATAATCAGAAGTCACTCTCCTTTCTTATTAGTTCTCCCAACTTTCACACCAGGTTCAGGTTCATGCATTTATCCTACAAATGATATTTTTATTCTATAAATAAATAATGTTGAACTCCAGCTATGTTCCATGCACTATGCCAGGTACTGAGGTTTCAAAGGGGAGCAAAACAAGATAGATCCTTTCTTCCAAGAGCTTGAAGTCTGGTTGGATAATCAATCAAATAATGTCATGAATAAATAATTATTAATTTTGATAAGAATTTTGAAGGAAAAACAGGGGCACTCTTAGCTAGGGGGTGACAGATGATGTGTTAGCTGATATTCGAAAGTTGAAAGAGAGGAAACGGGCTGGAGGGTGGAGGAGGCTAATATGAGGAATATCAAATATAATATGCTCTCTTATGAGGTAGGAGAGATCATAACTTATTCAAGGAATAGAAAGAAGGTTATCAAAAGGAGAAAGGAGCCAAGAGAGCTGAAGGCATTGAAGCTGGAGTGGGAGGAAGAGGCCAGGACATTTAGGTCTCTGATGGCTATATCAAAGATTTGCATCTTCATCCTAACTGCAATGGGAAGCTTTTTTTTTTTTTTTTTAATGCTGTATTTAGCTTTTTTTTTTTTTTAATTGTTATTATGCTTTAGGTGAAAGTTTATAGTTCGTTAATTTCTCATTCAAAAATTTATACACTCATTTTTTTGTGTGACATTGGTTGTGACAGAACGCTCCCAATTTCCACCCCAGGGTTTCCTGTGTCCATTCATCCAGTTCTGTCCCTTCCTGCTTTCTCGTCCTGCTCCTGGACAGGTGTTGCCCATATGATCTTGTATATCTGACTGAACCAAGAAACACGTTCCTCATGAGTGCTGTTTTTTGTTTTATAGGCCTAATCTTTGCCAGAAAAAAATGGGAAACTTTTGAAGCTATAAATGCAGAAAAAATTACAAATCCAGAATTTTATTTAAAAAGACATTCCAGACTCAGTAAGGAAAGTGAATTGGAGGGAAGCAAAGAAACTAGTTAAACGTGTGTAGAAGTCAAGAGACATGATGGAAGCTTGGACCAGGACGGAGGTAATAGAGATGACGAGACAGTCACATGAGTCAATGTTATTTGGGGATTAAAATTGAATAGATTGAGGACAGCTGAACTCTTCCAGAAAGACTTTTTTTGTTTCTTTGTTTCTGATTTGGAATGTCTCTTTGTAGCCACTGAACCCAGATTCATAGTTATCTTCCCAGATTTCCTGAACCTTGCTATTTGTTTTTTAAAAGAGGACAGTGTATGTTATTTAGTTTCTTGAGATACCTGCTCACTCAAACTTTTATCTATGTCTTTACTTTAAATAATCACATTATTTCTAGAACCTCCCAGGTTGCCTGTATATGATGGAATGGAACAATTAGACATTAACTAGTCTTAGAAATATAAATGGATTTAACCATTTGGGCTGTGTCTCATAAGTCTGAAATATACATAGCCTTTCTGCCTAGTGATTTCTTGTCTGGGAACCCATTCTAAAGAAAAATCTTTAAAGTACCAAATGCATTTTATGGCCTAAAATGTTCACTGTAGCATTGTTTCTTAATTGCAAAAGGAGAAAACTCAAAAACAGGAGAAACTGAAGTAAATTGTGGTGTTTTCATAATGGAATATTTTAGAGTTATTATATATCATATTTATTAGCACACGGAAATATTAACAATGGTATATAAAAAGGAAAAGACACAATTGCATATGGAGTGTGATTCCAATCATTTAAACCTATAGGTCAAAGAAAAAGGCTAGAAAAAAATGTTTAAAATTTTAACCATGATTGGCTATTGTATTCATTAAAATTCTCTATAATTTGTTTTTTTTTTTTTACTATAAGCATGTTTTATTTAATAGTCAGAAAAATAGGTTTTCAAGGACAGTTTCTATTCATAAGTCTATTCATATTATCATTTCTTATCCAAAACATCACATTTATGTTTTAATACTTTTTTTTCAGACTGGGGTTTCCCCAGAATTGGATGGAGGGTAAAGGAAGGTATGGGCTTAAGTATAATAGTCTTGGTGGGATTATTTTATAAACCATAAGGCAGTAAGCATTGATAAGCAAGGGTCTTGGTTTGATGGTCCAAGCTGAATGTCCACCACAAAGTTTGACATGAAGTGGGCATATGTTAGGGGTTCATATTAAGCATGGAAAGGCCAAATAAGGACACTTTGAGCCTGATAGGTGACCTTCTGTTCTGTAAGGATCTCCCCTTAGCCCTTACCCACATCCGATGGAAACTATTCATTGGAATAGAGCATAATGTATCCCATTTATATGGTACTGTCCGCACTGGGACTTCTGAAAATGCTCTGTTTTTTTTTTTTTGGTCCCCACTGGGACTTCTGAAAATGCTCTGGGAGAAGGTGAGATATAAATAGAGTTAACTAAATAGAATTTTTATTTTTTCTGTAAGACAAGTCGTGCAGTGGAGCGCTGCCTTAAGCCTGTTTTTGTTGGGTACCATAGAGTCATTTTCAACTGAGTGACCCCTTGTGAATAGAGCAGAACTGCCCCAGGGAGTTTTCTTGGCTGCAGTCTTCATGGAAGCAGATCACCAGGCCTTTCTTCTGCAGATCTGCTGAGTGGGTTCCAACCACCAACTTTTGGTCAACAGTTGAGTGCCTAACCCTTTGCACTACCAGGGATCTTTGCTTTAAGCCTAGTAACCACTTCTTTTTCACCAACTGCACCACAGAATAGATGTATGACCAAGCGAATAAAGTAGCAAGCAGCAATCAAACATTATAAGAAGATGGAAGGAATACACAGTGTCACTATACCAAAAAGAATTGGCTGATGTTCAGTCATTTCAGGAGGTACCATATGAGGAGGAACCAACAGTGCTGAAGGAACGAGTCCAAATTACACTGAAGGCACTGGCAAAAAAAAAGGCTCCAGGAATTGACGGAACACCAGCTGAGATATTTCAGCAAACAGATGCAGTGATGAAGAACTCACTCATCTACGCCAAGAAATTTGAAAGACAGTTACACGGCCAACAGACTGGAAGAGATCCATATTTATGCCTATTTCAAAGAAAGATGATCCCACCGAATGTGGAAATTATCGAACAATAACAATAATATCAACATAAGTAAAATTTGGTGAAGATAATTCAAAAGTGGCTACAGCAGTATATCCAGAGGGAACTGCCAGAAATTGAAGCTGGATTCAGAAGAGGACATAGAGCTAGAGATACTATTGTCAGATGGATCCTGGATAGAAACAGAGAATACCAGAAAGATGTTTACCTGTGTTTTATTGACTACTCTAAGGCATCGGACTGTGTGGATCATAACAAATTATGGATAACATTATGAAGAATGGGAATTCCACAACAGTTTTTTTATTGTGCTCATGAGGAACCTGTACATAGATCAATAGGTAGTTGTTTGAACAGGACAAGGGGATAATGCATGGTTTAAAGTCAGGAAAGGTATGCATCAGAGGTCTATCTTTTCACAATACCTATTCGATCTGTATGCTGAGCAAATAACCTGAGAAGCTGGGCTATAAGAAGAAGAACAGGGCATCAGGATTGGAGGAAGACTAATTAACAACCTGTGTTATGCAGATGACACAACCTTCCTGGCTGAAAGTGAAGCACTTACTGATGAAGATCAAAGACTACAGCCTTCTGTATGGATTACACCTCAACATAAAGAAAACAAAAATTCTCACAACTAGACCAATAAGCAACATCATGATAAATGGGGACAAGATTGAAGTTGTCAAGGATTTCATTTTACTTGGATCCACAATCAACACCCATGGGAGCAGCAGTCAAGAAATCAAAAAACGCACTGCACTGGGCAAATCTGCTCCTAAAGACCTCTTCAAAGTGTTAAAAGCAAAGATGTCACCTTGAAGACTAAGGTGTGCCTGACCCAAGCCATGGTGTTTTCAATCACCTCATATGCATGATAAAGTTGGATGATGAATAAGGAAGACCAAAGAAGAGTTGATGCCATTGAGTTGTGGTATTGGAGAAGAATACTGAATATACCATAGACTGCCAAAAGAATGAACAAATCTGTTTTGGAAGAAATACAGCCAGAACGCTCCTTAGAAACAAGGATGGTGAGACTACATCTCACATAATTTAGACATGTTGTCAGGACGAATCAATTCCTGGAAAAGGACATCATGCTTGTTAAAAGTAGAGGGTCAGCAAAAAAGAGAAAGACCCTCAATAAGATGGATTGACACAGTGGCTGCTGCACCTGTGGGCTCAAGCATAACAACAATTGCGAGGATGGTGCAGGACTGGGCAATGTTTCGTTCTGTTGTGCATAGGGTCAGTATGAGTCAGAACCAGCTCAATGGCACCTAACAGCAACAGCAAGATGATATCAGCAGGACTAGAGAAATGACCATAAAGTGAGAGAAGTTGACAGGCAAATTTTCCAGGCATGTGTGTGTGATATTCAGCTTTACGCCTCAAGACTCAGAAGAGAAAGGTTTTCTCTTGCTTTTTCTGTGGCTTTGTAATACACTTGTGTTGAAGGAACCTTGGGAAATGAGTTACACAGTCGTTTCATAACTCCAACTGCTTCTTAATTTTGCCCTACCTAGCTGGTAGAGTGGGGAAACCCTGGTGGCATAGTGGTTAAGTGCTACGGCTGCTAACCAAAGGGTTGGCAGTTCAAATCCTCCAGGCACTCCTCGGAAACTCTGTGGGGCAGTTCTACTCTGTCCTATAGGGTCGCTATGAGTCAGAATCGACTCGACAGCACTGGGTTTTTGGTTTTTGGTTTGGTTTAGCTATTAGAGACTTTCAAGTAAAAAACCAAGGAGACCAAAAGGGAAAAAAAAATGTCAACTATATTTTTTTCCTTTTTTCACTTCCAATTTGTAATTATATAATCATTGCCTGTTTGTTTAGTGTCTGAATCTTCCATTAAACTGTAAGCTCCATGGGCGCAGGTATCTTGCCTTTTTTGTTCACCACTGTATACCTTGTGGCCAGCAGAATGACACTGATATTATTGATGGAATGAATGAATAGAATGTAGCATGCAGTGAGACGAAAAATATTGACCGGAGAGAGGGAGAGGGAAGAAAGAGAGTCTGACTCTCCAGGTCATTCAACCATACATCCTGGAAGTGCTTCAAAGGTGAGAAGGTCTTGGCAGAAGAAAGACAGAAACCTCCAGGGATACGAGAACCTGACAGAACTGTCTCAGGAGCGATAGCCATCGGCAAATCAAAAATAATGGTTATAGGAAGCTGACCTGCTTAAAGGGTAAAGAACATCTGTCTTAGTTACCTAGTGCTGCTATAACAGAAACACCGCCAGTGGGTGGCTTTAAAGAAGTTAATTTTCACACAGTTCTGGAGGCTAAAAGTCCAATTCAGGGTCTTGGCTGCATCAATATCTTTCTTGTTGGTAGCGCTGGGCATTTCTTGGTTCCTTGGCTTGTAGAGGGTCCTTACATAGTGTCTGTCTGCCCTGTGTGTGCATGTTTCTTTGTGTCTAGTCTGGTCTTTTTAAAACTCAGAAGTGATTAGGTTTAGAATCTAACCTACACTTGAATGACCTTAACTAATTGATTGACTAGATTACATTACAGAAGATAGGCTGCTCTGCCCCAGGCCAACTGATATAATCACAACTACTGGTACAAGGGCCAGGAATTCAACACATATTTTGGGGGAACACAACTCAATCCAACATCTGAAAACAGGGCTAGGAGAAGGCAGCAGCAACTAGGAATCTATTTTTGGTGGAGTCAGAATGGAGTTTTAACTAGAGAAAAGGCCCCACAGAGCACGAGTATTTCACATTCCAAAATATATTATTAAAGAAGTCTTTTATCCCCTACCATAAGTGTACATGTATCTACAAAATTTGCCAAAAAAAATTTATACATATATATACAAATACTAGAATTAGAGTTGTATCAGAGTTTTTTCCAAGTTTATGCCCCCAAATTAAACATTCTAGGTATAAGCCAAAGTAGATATAAGCCAGATTTATACGTGTATGTATGGGTACGGCAAGTGTGGACTATGAACAAAGGCCATTAAAAATAATTATTCCCACTTTAGGAAGGACAACACTCAACACAGTGGAGGTCAGCACAACTGGACTAAACCAAAGCAAAGAAGTTTCCTAAATAAACTGAATGCTTCAAAGGTCAGCAAAGCAGGGGCAGGGGTTTGGGGACCATGGTTTCAGGGGACAGCTAAGTCAATCGGCATAATAAAATCTATTAAGAAAACTTTGAAGAGTAGCATCTGGGGTCTTAAATGCTAGCAACCGGCCATCTAAGATGCATCAATGAGCCTCAACCCACCTGGGTCAAAGAAGAATGAAGAACACCAAGAACACAAGATAAAAACGAGCCCAAGAGACAGAAAGGGCTACATGAACCAGAGACTACATCATCCTGAGACCAGAAGAACGAGATGGTGCCCGGCCACAACTGATGACTGCCCTGACAGGGAACACAACAGGGAACCCCTGAGGGAGCAAAAGAGCAGTGGGATGCAGACCCCAAATTCTCATAAGAAGGCCAGACTGAATGGTCTGCCTGATACTGGAAGGACCCCGGTGATCATGGCCCTCAGACCTTCTGTTGGCCCACTGCAGGAACCATCCCTGAAGCCAGCTTGTCAGACATGGATTGGACTGGACAATGGGTTGGAGAGGGATGCTAGTGAGGCATGAGCTACTTGGTTCGGGTGGACACTTGAGAAAATGTTGGCATCTCCTGCCTGGAGGGAAGATGCGAAGGTAGTGGGGCTTAGAAACTGGCAAAATAGTCACGAAAACAGAGAATGAAAGGAGGGAGCGGGCTGTCTCATGGAGGGGAAAGTAATTGGGAGTATGTAGCAAGTTGTGTATGGGTTTTTGTGTGAGAGACTGACTTGATTTGTAAACTTTCACTTAAAGCATAATAAAAATTATTTAAAAAAATTATTCCCACTTTAAGTGTGCTCTCCTCCCATTCATACCTTTACCTATTGAAACATAAAGGAAATACTTAAGACCCACTCTGATACTATATTTTTGGCAACATAATTTTGAAGTTTTAGAATGAATGGTTGGATTCTTTATTATTAGTGTACCAGCTTGCACTAAAATGCCTGTATGCCATCACCACCAGCTAAGTAAAACCCACAATCCAGAAAACTAATATTTTATAGCTGTGATATCCACAACGGGTGGTATTTCATGATTCAACCAGCCTGCCAGGAAATGAGAGACATTTAAATTTATAAAGGGTTGCACTAGATTACACTTTGTTTGTCAGACTATATATTTAGCACGATAGACCACTAGTTTATAATATTCATATTAGGGGTGTTTGTATATTATTACCACAAATAAAAATTTCTTTTAGTGTAAAGCATCAAGACATTTTTAAAACCAGGATTTTGTAACACATATATACCCATTGCTGTCAAGTAGATTCTGATGCATAGCAACCCTAGAAGACAGAGTAGAACTGCCCCATAGGGTTTCCAAGGAGTGGCTGGTGGATTTGGACTGCTGACCTTTTGGTTAGCAACTGTATCATTCAACCGCTGCACCACCAGGGCTCCTTTATAACTTAGTTACATTAAAATACATGTGTTCCCGTTTGAAGCAGTACCTTTGGAAGAAATATACCCAACTGAACAGTATTGCTATTGTCTTCAGTGGAGGTTCACAAATCACAGATTTCTAGCTATTTAATAATTTTCTTTTATTTGTGAAGCCAGCAGAATTTTTTCTAATGTAATTCCTTTGTATACATGGCTTTGTTTTAGTAACTTTTTGCATTTCCTGATACAAAACTTATCCATAAAAGTTGAAGATTTCCTCCCATATAGGATATCAAAATAATAAACCACACAAAATCGGTTGAGTTTCTATATATCAAAGATTAGAATTCTGGAAAAGAAAGTAAGGAAACAATTCCATTTGTAATAACATCTAAAACAATAAAATGCCTAGGAATAATTTCGACTAGGGAAGTAAAAGATTTGTACACTGACAATTATAAATCATTACTGAAAGAAAGTAAAAAAGACTGAAATAAGTGGAAGGACATTCTGTGTTCACTGACTGGAAGACTTAATATTTCTGAGATGTCAATACCACCCAAAGCAATCTATAAGGTAAATTAAATACTCATAAAAATTTCAATAGCATTCTTTACAGAAATAGAAAAGCCAATTCTCAAATTTATTTGGAATACAAGGGGCCCTAAAGAGCCAAAGCAAAATTGGAAAAGAAGAATAAAGTAGGAGGACTCACACTTCTTTTGATCTCAAAACATATTACAAAGCTACAGTGATTGAAACAGTCTGGTACTAGTATAATGATAGACAAATAGACCAATGGAATAAAATTTAGAGTCCAGAAATAAACCTATACATATATGATCAATTGATTTTCAACAAAGATGTTAAGTGCGTTCAATGGGGAAAGAATAGCCTCTTTAATAAATGATGCTGAGACAACTGGATTTCCACATGCAAAAGAATGAAGCTGAACCCATATCTCACACCATATATGAAAATCAAATCAACACTGATCAAAGATGTAAGTTAAGAGCTAAAACTATAAAAGTCTTAGAAGAAAACACAGGGATGATGCTTGAGGACTTAGTTTTTAACAATGGATTCTTAAATAAGACACTGAAAGCATGAGCAACAAAAGACAAAATAGAAAAATGGGACTCCATCATAATTAAAAAAAAATTGTTTATCAAATGACTTTATTATCAAAGTGAAGAAACAACCTACAAATTGGAAAAAAACTTTTGGGTACCATATATCAGATAAGAGCTTAATATCCAGAATATATAAAGAACTCCTACAATATAACAACAGAAAGGCAAACAACCCAATTAATAAATGGGAAAAGGACTTAAATAGACATTTCAAAAAAACAGAAATACAAATGGCCAACAAGCAAATGAAAAGATGCCCAACTTCATTAGGGAAATACAATTCAAAACCACAATGAGATATCACTTTGCTCTCACTAAGATGACTATGATTAAAAAAAAAAGAGGAAAACAACAGATATTGGTGAACATGTACAGAAATTGAAACCCTCATCCATTTCTAGTGGAATTGTAAAATGTGAAAACAATTTGTTGATTCCTTGAAAAAATTAAACATAGAACTACTCTATAATGCAGCAATTCTACTCCTTGGTATAAAGCCAAAAGAATTGAAAACAGGAACACAAATAGATACTTGTACACTTATGGTCATTGAAGCACAATGCACAGTAGTCAAAGGTAGAAATAATCTAAATGTCCATTAAAGGGAATGTATAAACAAAATGTAGTATATACATACAATGGAATATGTGACTCAGCCATAGGAATGAAATCCAGAAAAATGCTACAACATGGACGAACCTCAAAAACAATATACAGTGTGAAATAAGTCAGACACAAAGGACAAATATTGTATGATCAAACTCTTACATGAAATATCTAGAATAGTATAAAGTATAAAGAAAAAATTTTATTGGTGATTACCAGGGGCTAGGGGGAGGAGGAAAGAGCCAGTTATTGCTCAGAGGGCACTGAGCTTCTGTTAAGACTGATGGAAAAATTTGGAAATGGATAATGGTGATGGTTGCATAACATGATGAATAATTAATGTCACTGAATTGTATATGAAAAGATGTCAAAATGTGATATATTAATGAAATAGGAAATATTTTGTGTAAAATATGTTGTTGTTAGGTGCCATCGAATTGGTTCCAACTCATAGCAACCCTTTGTAAAACAGAATGAAACACTGCCCGGTCCTGTGCCATCCTCACAATCATTGTTACCCTTGAGCTTATTGTTGCAGCCACTGTATCAAACCATCTTGTTGAGGGTCTTCCCCTTTTTCACTGACCCTCTACTTTACCAAGCATGATATCCTTCTGCAGGGTCTGGTCCCTCCTAATAACATGACCAAAGTACGTGAGACAAAGTCTCATCATCTTTGCCTCCAAGGAGCATTCTGGCTGTACTTCTTCTAACAGATGTGTTTGTTCTTCTGGTAGTCCATGGTATACTCAATATTCTTCACCAACACTGCAACTCAAAGGCCTCGATTCTTCTTTGATCTTCCTTATTCACTGTCCAGTGAAAGCATATGCTTATGAGGCTATTGAAAACAGCGTGGCTTGGGTCAAATGCACCTTAGTCCTCAAAGTGACGTTTTAGCTTTTTAACACTTTAAAGAGATCTTTTGCTGCAGATTTGCGCAATGCAGTAAGTTCTTTGATTTCTTGACTTCTGCTTCCATGAGCGTTGATTGTGGATCCAAGTAAAATGAAGTCCTTGACAACTTCAATATTTTCTCCATTTATCATGATGATATTGGTTATTTGTCCAGTTATGAGGATTTTTGTTTTCTTTGTGTTGAGATGTAGTTCACACTAAGGGCTGTGGTCTTTGATCTTCATCAGTAAGTGCTTTAAGACCTCTTCCCTTTCAGCAAGCAAGGTTGTGTCATCTGCATATTGCAGGTTGTGACTGAGTCTTCCTCCAATTCTGATGCTGCAGTCTTCTTCATATAGCCCAGCTTCTCAGATTATAGATTATAAAATACAGATTATTGCACTTCATACATTGTTTCATTTTGTTTATTTACAAGTTTTGAGTCAAGTTTGGCAACTAATATGTTCTAAGAACTGTCCATTTTATCTGCATTTTAAAATATATTGGTGTCAAGATGTTTGAAACATTTTAAGAACATATGTAATATATCTGTAGTTTATACACACTATTTTCTATTATTGTCAATTTATTTCTTATCTCATTCTCTCGAATAGGCTCACTGAAGGTATGTTTGCTTCATGACTTTTTTCCTCCCAATATTCATTTTGTTGTAGTTGATCATTGTCGTTAAAATAGTTTTCTCTTTCAATAATTATGGTGCTAATGTTATTTTTTTTTTCAATTTCTTCACATTTTCTGTGGCAATTCTTGCTTCTTTGGATAAGTATGGATGTAATTTATTTACATGTTTAAAATTAAGACATTTTAGGTTAAAATGTACTTTTAACCACTATTTTAGCAATGTCACACAAGTTTTAATAGTTTTCCATTTTCTTGCAGTTCTATATGTCTGTAAATTCTATTATAATTTCTTCTTTAACTGATGAGTTATCATAATGTTCGTTTAGTTTGCCAAAATTACAGTATTTTTTTCTACTACTCCCCATTATATTTTGTGGAACCATTTTTTCCCCAAGGAATAAAACCTCAGGGAAGTAACATTTTTTCTATCCACTTGAGGATAATAAAAATCTCTCTGGAGCCTAACAGTCACAATTCTGTTCAATTTCAAAAATTTCATTTAGTGTACTAATCAAAACTCCAAGTTCTTATTCAAATTAAAATGTCTACTCTTTCCCAGTTTGAGACTATCTCAGGGGTAACTAAGTTATTGTGATCAGAAAATGTGATCAGTTTTATATAAATTATTTTGAATCCTTTGAGACTTCATTTTTGATCTAGCCATTTTGTAAATTATTATAAATTCTCTATGTATTAATGAAAATAATATATAATATTTATTTCTACTATATCCTTATCTGTATATAACTAGAAAGAACTTGTTAGATTTGTTAACTTAGATGGACTTTTAGCAAAACTGATGAGAGTGAGAGAAGATTACGAGAAGAGGAATGCAATTAAGGAAACAAGAATATTACAATAAAAAATTCCTGTATGCTCAGGAATATTTTGTCTGCTTATTAATCATTTTAGAGCAATTTACATTGGGTGTAGCAATTGTTGGGAACCCTGGTGGCGTAGTGGTTAAAAGCTAGGGCTGCTAACCAAAAGGTTGGCATCTGGAATCCACCAGACTCTCTCTGGAAACCCTATGGGCCAGTTCTACTCTGACCTACAGGGTCTCTACGAGTTGGAACTGACTCGGTGGCACTTGGCAGCAACACAGAAATTTATTTTTATTTTTATTATTAAACCAATAACACTAAACCCATTGCCATCAAGTAAATTCTGACTCATGGTGACCCCATGTGTATAGAGTAGAACTTCTCCATAGGGTCTTCTTGGATGTGATCTTGTTTGTTAGTTTGATTTGTTGATTTTTTTAATTTCCCTTTGCAGTTCTTCATTTTTTCTATATATATTTTGAAACTATGTTTGTAGATGCAGACAAATTCATGGTCATGATATGTACTTTGTGTATTTTTTCTTTAATTATCACTTAATTCCTTTGGTAGAATAATGTTTTATTCCAGAATATGCTTCCACTCTAAATATATTAGATATTTGGCACCAGGTTAGCAAAACCTGTTGACTTGCATCCTCGTGTGACATCTGTAATTCTATATTAGGTTAGCTAAGATAGTGATAATGCATAGGTTTGAGTCAACTGAGAGGAAAGGCCCTTAGTTATTTTTAGGACATTTTAATTCAAATCTTAACTTCAACATTTCTTATTTATGTGCTTTTGAGTGACTCATTTTTTATTTTCTTTTTAATGGAAATGGTAATATCTGACTTTTCTCTAGTTTTTAAATAAACATCAAAGGGGATAATGTAATGCTAGCACTATACAAGAGAAATGGTGGTAGTGAATTTCTTCCCCCTCCTATTTTAAAGTTATGTGTGGAAAACGAAACTCTGATCAGACTATATAAAAAAAAAAAACAACAGACTATATAGGGAAGATAATTTCTAGGATAAAACCACTTCTTCTAATAGCTAAAATAGATGTTTACTTTAACAGTGGTATTAAAAAAACAAACGGGGAGGGGGGGAAACACTGCTGTTGAGTCAATTCTGACTCATAGAGAACCTGTAGGACAGAGTAGAACTGCCCCAAACAGTTGGAAATCAAGGCTGTAAGTCTTACAGAAGCAGACTGCCGCATCTTTCTCCCACAGAGTGGCTGGTTTGAACTGCCTACCTTTTGGGGTTTAGCTGAACACTTTAACTACTGCACCACCAGAGCTCATTATTATTGGTATTGCTGTTGTCGTTATTAGGTGCCGTGGAGTCAGTTCTGACTCATAGTGATCCTACAGGACAGAGTACAACTGCCCCATAGTGTTTCCAAGGAGTGGATGGTGGATTTGAACTGTCGACATTTTGGTTAGCAGCCGAGCTCTTAACCACTACCCCACCAGGCCTCCAATATTGGTATTTGAGTTATTTTAAAAAAGCTTAATTATTAACTGAAAATATTTATTACAAGATATTACATGTATTCAGAGCAAAATAAAGCCTCATATCCTCTTTATAGCATGTCTAACTCTGCGTAAAATATTATTTTGTTAATTGCTTTTCTCATTTATGAACAAAAAAAAGTATTAAGAAACTTCCAAGCACCTGCTGCTTTGAAAGCCACTCTAAAGACAAGATTTTCTCCTTGTCTTCTATTCTAATATGGTAATTAGGCGTATGAACTTACAGTTACGATGCAATGTAATACATGCTGTAGCAGAGGCCCCTCCATCTACAGCTAATTGTGCTGATAGGGTGAAGGGTATAGAGTGTCAGACTGCTAAATGAATTTTTTATTTTCTTCAGTCAGACTGAGAGAGAAAGACAAGACTGCCTTATGAATACTATCGTAATGTGGGTAGCCATTAGTAAAGGCAGCACTTTAGTAGCTACAGTGTGTGCTGAAGGGTGGTGAGTGATTACAGGGTAGCCAAGGGACCAAATTATGAAGTGCTACATATCCCATACTAATGTTTGACGGAATGTTTGTGATTGAAGTAGATTGCCTTTTTAGAAATTGATTTCCTCATTTCAGTGATGATGCCTTGCCCTGAGTTCTCCCAAAGCAGAACCTGAGATGAGAACTTGAGTGCAGGTGGTTTGTCTGGAAGCGATCTCAGGCAAGTAAAGCAGTAAAAGGTTGAGAAGAGTGAGAGAGGGAAGGAGGAATGCCAAAAAAGGGTGTGTTACTGAGGTTGCTGCTACAGCTAATGAATGGACGACTCTGCAGGGATCTCTGAGAAGCTATCTGTGATGGTTAAGATTGTGTGTCGGCTTGGCTGGGCCATGACTCCCAGTGTTTTGGCAGTTGCCAAAATTTGATATGTGATCACTCCTATTATGGAATCTGCTGACTGGTACCGGGGGAGATGGGGCCTGTGGTGGCTCACCACCCCCTCAGCCTTCATCTCTCTGCCTTCTACCGCCTACTTCCTTCCCGCTGGCTTTGCAAAGATTGTTGGCTTGTTCTGGATCCAGCAGCTGTCTCTTGTCTGACCCCTGGTTCTGGGGACTTGAGCTAGCAGCTTACCTGTCCATCTTGGGATTCGCCAACCTTCACGGCCTGTGAGCAAGAGTTCTGCTCCCTGACCTGCCTATCTTGGGTTCACCAACCCCTGCAGCTAAGTGACTCAGGAGAAACCTTGTGGTCTTGTCTGCTGACCGTGGGGGTTCCTTGACCATCACGACCTGTGAACGGGATCCCTGCTCTCCAACCTGATCATCTTGGGTTCACCATCCCCTACAATCGTGTGAGCTGTATCCTTAATATAAATCTTTCTCTACATATTTATATGCATTACTGGTTTTGCTTCTCTTAGAGAACCCAGCCTAAGACTATCCATTTAAATGATGGAGGCAGAGGTTGGGACATGTATCCACTGATATATTACTCCATTGGTTGAAGATTTCTCCAGGTGCGTGAACTCCCCAGGATATCTGGACTGCACCTGCCAGTAGGCTGTGGTGATCTCCACAACTTTGAGAAAGCCCCTAGAAAGCTCCATAATTCCTCCTGCAAACATGCCGGCCCATCGTGGCACTTCGCTATGCCTGACATGTTGCAGTCCCAGTGGCGGACAGGCTCAAGCAACAACCTCTGTACTGTATGCTACTCTGAATGAGCACCTCCAGTTACTATTCAAGACAATTTGTCTCTAATACCTGGTGTGACATTTTAGTTCCCCTAAGCAGCCCTTTTTGTTGTTGTTGTTGTTGTTCTACCACAGTTATAAGAACATTCTCTGATTATATCCCTGAGCACAATGATAAAAATGTGTTCTTAACTCAAAGGGCAATAACCCATGTCAAATGGATTCTACTTCAACACATTCAGTTCCTCTTTTTTCATCCATGCCCTTCAACAGAAATCCAATTGAATTCCTGTATTCATCTTAAAAGCAGAAGAACATAAAAAATAGAAAGATTACATTTGGTCACCTATGGAAGAAAATTGAGCAAAATGTGTAGTGCATTTTCAGCTCAGCACAGTGTATTTTTATGAAATAAAAGCCAATAGCTATGACAATGGAAATAGAAGTTACCTTTTCCTGATACCTCCTCAGTGCTGGACACTGATCGGCACTGTATGTGCACTATTTCTAATCCTTACTGTTACCCCATAAGTTAGGTATGATTATTGTCCCATTTTATGAATGTGGAAATTGAGAGCCGCTTATTCCCAACTTTGCAATTTATGCACTTGGTGGTAGTTTGGTTGTTCCCAAACATTTTCTGTCGCATTGTCTAATTTAGTAAACACTAAGCCCCTAAGATTGTGAGAGAAAGCAAATGAAGAAACCATGCTTCTTGTCTTTAGAGCAATTGTTGACTAAACTATACCATTTTAAAGTTAACTCATAATTTAATTCTTGTTCAATATGAGAAAAAAATGCAAATAACTGTTTTCCAGGCATCAATTGAATGGTTGGATTGCATCACCTTAAAGGTCCCTCCCAAGTCTGAGATTAATATTCCTAAAGAGTTTCGGTTTGTGTGCTGTAGATTCCGAAGATTCTTCCAAGGTACATTAGAGGCTGCAAGGAGAACAGGGGCAGAGCTTGGTATTTTTCAGGGTTCTCTAATCACTACTCCAAATAACACAACTCCAGTTTCATTTGTTTTATATAGTGGGGTTCCACATAAGATACATGCTTAAAAATCTGAAAACCACTGTTACAGGCAATAAAATAGAAGTTTAGAGAACATCTCACAACTCCTTCATGTTTTCTCCTAAATTTGTCTGCATCTCTTTGTGTTTGGCAGCCTAATCATAGCAAAACATGTCACCTACTTCAAGTCCCTTCTCTTTTGCTTCGTGGTCACTTCCTGGGTTATATAATCACACAGACCCATGGGCAATAGGGCATCACACTGCCTGCATTAGAAGCCTGGCTCCAGTGCTTGCTACTATCCGTGTGACATTGAGCAATTTATTCAACCTCTCTGTGGATCAGTTTTCTCATTTGTAAATTGGGGATAATAATAGTACCTTTGTTGCAGGGTTGTTTGAAGGATTAGATGAATATAAAACAGGTGCCTCTCAAGTGGTAAGTAATCAATAACTGTTAGCTGACTGGTTATGGGTGCTACCGTGAATAATACCTAAAGATACCTAAAGCCTCCTCTAGGGCATGACAATAGGCCATCTTCAATAAATCTCTAAAACCCAAGTACGTTGCAATTTCAGTTACCGCATTTAAATTCTTTACTTTCTAGTCATATGGTATATGGCGTTATTTGTATTCTTTAGCAATGGTATTTATTATTATTTTGCTTTCACTGTGTAGTTTTTTGGGACTATTGGCACTGACAACAGCAGCTGTGAATACTTTATAAAATATAATTTCTTTTTTATATTTGTAATAAAGTACAGGATTTAATATTCTTCCTCATAATTTCTTTTTTGTCATTATAACATATTTATCAGTACCTTAGAAATTGAAACAGTGGTGCCTTCAAATTGCATTCAGCTCTAAGAGTAATGGGCACATCTTCTCTGTGTAACGTATTTAATACTACTGTGGCCTTGATTTAGATAATTACTGATCTCTAAGTTTTTCGGGCTTCTATCTTTTAGTAATTTTCCTCATGTACTTTTTTTCACCAGAAATATGACCCTTCCAAAAGAGATATGTTACAGAAGGGCTGGATTAGCTTCAAATTTATTGACTATTTAATGGAAGGTCTCTGCCCAGCAGAACAGTTTGGTGATTGCTTAGCAATAATCCAGTATGTCTTCAATTGAAGCTTTCATCTATAAAAAGAACAACTATTTCTTATTTTTTAATATTTTGCTTGAGTGAATGAAAGTCCATTTTCTTGGGCCCCAAGTATAATGCCACTGTCTAGGCCTCCTGGGTTTTTGCATTGAATTTCTGATTAAGACTGATGGGCTTCACAGAAACATTCCTATTTATGTCTTGCTTCTGAATACTCAGCAACACAATGGAGCCAAATTATTCTATTTCTATTGTATGATCATATTCAGAGCCCAGGCCATTTACCTTTCCAGATGTAATTAATCACCACAGAAAAGACATTTCTGTCAAAGTAAATCCTATGCCCATTGGATTTGAATTTTTAAACCATGCAAATTTTTTTCTTAAAAGTGCTTGAATTAATTAAAATGAGTTCTTTTACTTATAGCCGTATTACATATCCTTTGGACTATTCTTCACGAGTCTGTGCTTTTGTTTCTGAAATCTAATTGATGATCAGAGTTATTTGGGGATCAATTTTTATTTTTTTTCATTTGAAGATAATATAATATCACATTGTTTAAGATATATTCATGTGCCCTTTTTTTGTATTCTGCTTGTCTTAGTAAATCTAGTGCTGCTATAACAGAAATACCACAAATGGATAATTTTAACAAAGAAAAATTTATTCTCTCACAGTCTAGGAGGCTAGAGGCCCAAATTCAGGGTGTCAGCTCCAAGGGAAAGTTTTTTCTCTCTCTTGGCTCTGGGGGAAGTTCCTCATCGTCAATCTCCCCCTGGTCTAGGAACTTCTCAGCACAGGGACCCCAGCTCCAAAGGACATGCACTGCTGACTCTTGGTGGTAGTGATGTCCCCCTGTCTCTCTGCACCTTTCTTTTATATCTCAAAAGAGATTGACTCAAGATATAACTTAAATCTTGTAGACTGAGTCCTGCCTCATTAACATAACTGACTCTAATCCTGCCTCATTAGCATCATAGAGGTAGGATTTACGACACACAGGAAAATCACATCAGATGACAAACTGGTGGACAATCACACAATACTGCAAATCATGGCCTAGCCAAGTTGACACACATTTTGGGGGGATACAATTCAATTCATAACATTCCACCCTTTGGATCCTAAAAATTCATGTCCTTGCTACATGTAAAACATATTCATCCCCATCACATCATAGCAAAAGTCTTAAATAAACTCTAGGTTCAAAATGTAAAAATTCTTCTTCATCTGTGAAATCCAGAATACAAGTTATCTGCTTTCAAACTGCAATGTTAGAACAGGCACAAGCTAGACATTTCCATTAAAAATGGAAAAAATTGGAGGGAAAGAAGGAATAACAGGCTCCATGAAAGTCAGCAGAACACATTAGCTCTCAAGTCTTGAAAATAATACTCTGTTCTCTGAGACAATTAGGCAATGGGCCTGCCCTCCAGGCTGTTAGTATTGGCCACACTCTCCAGATTCTGGGTGGATGCCCCTCAGCCCTGGGCTTTAGCTCCACTTTCCAGGCCCAGCAGAACAGCAACTCTACTCCCTTGGTTTTGGGCAGCACCATTCTCCTAGTCCATCTAAGAGGCAACTCTACCTCTTGAGACCCTAGAGGTCATGGCCCTACCCTTTAAGAATGAGGCAATTCTTCCTAAGTTTTTTTTGTCTCTTCAGCTTCTGCTTCCAGGTCTCTTGGCTTCTTGGCCCCTCGGGCCTTGCTGCCCTAGTCTACCCTGCTGGGGCAAGAGTTCCAAAGCTCTTTAATTCCACTGCTAAGTGCCTGGAAGCACTACACTCCACCAGTAAGCTTCAGCTAGAAGACACTCGACCCTCTTGGTCCGTGGGTCAGCAAGCCTAGCTTCATTGCTAAGCACCTGGAGGCACCCCACTCCACCAGGAAGCCTTCTGCCAAAGGTGCACGGCTCTCTCATTCCGTGGGTTGGCTCCAGCACTGTCTCTTGCTGGCCTCCTGGTTCTGCTGCTGCTATTTTTCTGCTGCTGCTTCCCACCATCTGTGCCATCTCCAGTGTAACAGCTTTCCTCACTTCTTCCTGAGTCCTCACCAGAATTGTCTTTGATGTCCATAATTCCACTAACAGCCTCTTCAAGCAATCTAGGCTTTTACTATTAGACATTTTAAAATTCGTCCAGCCTCTACACATTCACAGTTTCAAAACTGCTTGCACATTTTAGGTACCTGTTAGAGGAGCACCCTACTTTTCTGGTACCAAATTCTGACTTAGTTATCTAATGCTGCTGCAACAGAAATACCACAAATGGATGGCTTTATTAACGAAGAGAAATGTATCCTCTCACAGTCTAGGAGGCTGGAGGTCTAAATTCAGGGTGCCAGCTCCAGGGGAAGACTTTTTCTCTCTGTGGGCTCTCGGGGAAGGTCCTTGTCATCAATCTTCCCCTGGTCTAGGAGTTTCTCAGTGCAGGGACCCCAGTTCCAAAGGACACATGCTCCTGGCTCTTCTTGCTTGGTAGTAACGAGGTCCCCCTGTCTCTCTGCACCCTTCTCTCTTTTATATCTCAAAAGAGATTGACTCAAGATGTAACTTAACCTTGTAGATTGAGTCCTGCCTCATTAACATAACTGACTCTAATCCTGCCTCATTAACATCATAGAGGTAGGATTTGCAACATAGGAAAATCACATCAGATGACAAACTGGTGGACAGTCACACAATACTGCAAATCATGGCTTAGCCAAATTGACACACATTTTGGGGGGACACAAGTCAATCCATAACACTGCTATACACACAAAGATTGTTTGCTGGTGAGCTGTCAATCACTAGAAACTGACTTAAAATATCTTCACTTTGGCTAGTATTTGTACACAATAAAACATTTCCAATGGGAAACCTCAAGTGAAGAGATCACATTCTTAAAAGATGTACATACTATAATAATGAGGCTAAAAATAACGAGGCTAGGCAAGGATAGAAAAGGAAACATGTTTAGGATGAGTAAAGATAATCCAGTAATGCGCTGTCACAAAATTCATAGTTTCAGGCACACCAGGGACTTTTCAAGGAAACCGTAAAGCTTACAGGCCAGGGATGTAACTGAGAGTGGAAAGCAATACGGTCAGTGATCAATAATCATTTAAATAATTTTGATTAACAGGCAACTCACTGTACTATGATCAGTGATTTCTTCTTTGTCCAGGAACATTTTGATTTTGTCATTCCAGTGGTCAGTAGTATCTACCTGTCATGTCTTAAAAGCACCTCTTGGTAGCTGATACAAAGTGTTATGTTTTCAGACTCCTTTTGAAGGAGTTCTAGTCTAACTTTTTTTTTTTTCTTGTGCTTTAGGTGAAAGTTTACAGCTCAATTTAATTTCTCATACAAAAATTTATACACATATTGTTATGTAATCCTAGTTGCTATCCATATAATACGACAGCACACTTCCCCTTTCCACCCCGGATTTCCCACTTCCATTCAAGCGGTTCCTGTTCCTTCCTGCCTTCTCATCTCACCTACGGACAGGAGCTGCCCTTTAGTCTCATTTATCTACTTAAACTAAGAAGCATGCTCCTCACGAGTATTACTTTATGTTTTATAGTCCAGTATAATCTTTGTCTCTGAAGAGTTGGCTTTGGAAATGGTTTTAGTTCTGGGTTAACAGAGAGTCTGGGGCTATGTCTTCTGGAATTCCTCTAGTCTCAGTCAGACCATTAAGTCTGGTCTTTTTACACTAAATTGAGTTCTGCACCACACTTTTCTCTTGCTCCTTCAGGCACTCTCTGTTGTGTTCCCTCTCAGGGCAGCCGTTGGTGGTAGCCAGACACCATCTAGTTCTGGTCTCAGGTTGATGGAGCCTCTGGTTTATGTGGCCCATTTTGTCTCTTAGGCTAATATTTTCCTTGTGTCTTTGGTGTTCTTCATTCTTCTTTGCTCCAGGTGGGTTGGAACCAGTTGATGCATCTTAGACGGCTGTTTACTAGCTTTTAAGACCCCAAACAACACTCATCAACGTGGGATGCAGAACATTTTCTTAATAAACTTTGTTATGCCAACTGACTTAGATGTGCCCCGAAACCACGGCCCCCAGACCCCCTGCCCCTACTACTCTGTCCTTCAAAGTTTTTGATTGTGTTCAGGAAACTTCTTAGCATTTGGTTTAGTCCAATTGTGCTGACTTCCCCTGTATTGTGTGTTATTATTCCCTTAATCTAAGATGATTCTTGTCTACTATCTAGTTAGTGAATTACCCTCTCTCTCCCTCCTCACCCTTGTAACCAACAAAGAATTTTTTCTTCTGTGTTTAAATCTTTACTTGAGTTCTTGTAATAGTAGTCTCACACAATATTTGTCCTTTTGGGACTAATTTCTCTCAGCATAATGCCTTCTAGATTCATTCATGTTGTGAGATGTTTCAAGCATTCATCATTGTTCTTTATCATTACATAGTATTCCATTGCATGAATATACCATAATTTGTTTACCCATTTGTCCCTTGACGGGCACCTAGGTTGGTTCCATCTTTTTGTTATTGTGAACAGTGCTACAATGAACATGGGTATGCATATATCTATTCATGTGACGGCTCTAATTTCTCTAGGATATATTCCAAGGAGTAAGATTGCTAGATCATATGGTACTTCTATTTCTAGCTTTTTAAGGAAGCACCAAATCAATTTCCAAAATGATTGTACCATTTTACATTTCCCCCAGCAGCGTATAAGTGTTCCAGTCTCTACACAACATCTCCAACATTTATTATTCTGTGCTTTTTGGATTAATGTTAGCCTAGTTGGCGTGAGATAGTATCTCATTGTAGTTTGATTTGCATTTCTCTAATGCCTAATGGGAAACCCTTGTGGAGTAGTGGTTAAGAGCTATGGCTGCTAACCAAAAGGTCAGAAGGTCAAATCCACCAGGCAATCATTGGAAACCCTATAGGGCAGTTCTACCCTGTAGTATATGGTCACTATGAGTTGGAATTGATTCAATGGCAGTGGGTTTGGGTTTTTTTTTTTTTTTATGCCTAATGACCGTGAGCATTTCCTCATGTATCTGTCAGCCACCTGAATGTCTTCTTTTGTGAAGTGCCTGTTCATTTACTTTGCCCATTTTTTAATTGGGTTATATGTCTTTTTATTGTTGAAGTTTTGCAGTATCTTATAGAGTTTATAGATCGGACCCTGATCGGTTGTGTCATAGCCAAAAATTTTTTCCCAGGCTGTAGGATGTCGTTTTACTCTTTTGGTGGTCTTTTGAAGAACAGAAGTGTTTGATTTTTAGGAACTTCCTTTTATCTAGTTTCTCTTCTAGTGTTTCTACAATGTTAGTTATGGTTTATATTCTGTTTATACTATGAATTAGGGCTCCTAGAGTTGACCCTATTTTTTCTTCTATGATCTTTAGATTTTATATTTAGGCCCTTGGTCAATTTTGAGTTAGTTTTTATATATGGTATAAGGATGGTTCCTGTTTCTTTTTTTTGCAGATGGCTATCCAGTTATGGCAGCACCATTTGTGAAAGAGACTGTCTTTTCCCCATTTAATGGACTTTGGGCCTTTGTCAAATATCAGCTGCTCATAGGTGGATGAATTTTATGTCTGGATTCTCAATTCTGTTCCACTGGTCTATATATCTGTTGTTGTACCAGTACCAGGCTGTTTTGACTACTGTGGTGGTTTTATAGGTTCTAAAATCCAGTAGTGTGAGTCCTCCCACTTTGTTCTTCTTCAGTAATGCTTTACTTATCTGGGGCTTCTTCTGTTTCATTATGAAGTTGGTGATTTGTTTCTCCATCTCTTTCAAAAATGTCATTGGAATTTGGATTGGTATTGTATTCTATCCGTAGATTGCTTTGGGTAGAATTAGCCTTTTCAATACCTATCCATGAGCAAGGTATGTTTTTCTACCTGTGTAGGTCTCTTTTGGTTTCTTGCAGTAGTGTCTTGTAGTTTTCTTTGTATAAGTCTTTTACATATCTGGTTAGATTTATTCCTAAGTATTTTATCTTCTTGGGGGCTATCGTAAATGATATTGATTTGGTGATTTCATCCTCAAAGTTCTCTCTATTTGTGTAGAAGGATCCAACTGATTTTTGTATGTTTATCTTGTATCCTTATACTTTGCTGAACTCCTATATTAGTTCCAGTAGTTTTCTTGTGGATTCTTTGGTCTTTTCTGTGTGTAAGATTATATCATATAGAGATACTTTTACTCTTCCTTACCATTTTGAATGCACTTTATTTCTTTTTCTTGCCTAATTCCCCTGGTTAGGATTTCCAGCACAAGGTTTAATAGGAGTGATGATAAAGGGCATCCTTGCGTGGTTCCTGTTCTCAAGCAGAATGCTTTCAGACTGTCTCCTTTTAGGATGATGTTGGCTGTTGGCTTTACATAACTGGCCTTTATCGTGTTGAGGAATTTCACTTCTATTCCCATTTTGCTGAGAGTTTTTATCATGAATGGTTGTTGGACTTTGTCAAATGCCTTTTCTGCATAAATTGATAAGATCATGTGGCTCTTATCTTTTGTTTTATTTATGTGATAGATTGCATTGATTATTTTTCAAATGTTGAACCATCCCTGCATACCTGGTATGAATCTCACTTGGTCATGGTGAATTATTTTTTGATATGTTGTTGAATTCTATTGGCTAGAATTTTGTTGAGAACTTTTGAGTCTATGTTCATGAGGGATATTGGTCTGTACTTTTCTTTTTTTCTGGTGTCTTCGCCTGGTTTTGGTATCAGAGTTATGGTGGCGTCATAGAATGAGTTTGGGAGAATTCCATCCTCTACTATGCTCTGAAATACCTTTAGTAGTAGTGGTCTTAACTCGTCTCTGAAAGTTTATTAGAATTCTACAGTGAAGCCACCAGGGCCAGGGCTTTTTTGTTGCTGTTCTTGGGAGTTTTTTAATTATTTCTTCAATCTCTTCTCTTGTTATAGGTTTATTTAGTTTTTCTATCTCTGTTTGTGCTAGTTTAGGCAGGTAGTGTGTTTCTAGAAATTTGTCCATTTCCTATAGGTTTTCGAATTTTGTTGGAGTACAAATGTTCATAGTCTTCTGTTATGATTCTTTTAATTTTAATTGGGTCTGTTGTGGTATTGCCCATCTCATTTCTTATTTGGGTTATTTGCTTCCTGTCCTGAATTTGTCGTGTCAGTCAGTTTGGCCAATGGTTTATCGATTTTGTTGATATTTTCGAGAACCAGCTTTTGGTGGTTAACTGTTTCAACTGTTTTTCTATTCTCTATTTCATTTATTTCTGCTATCATTTTTATTATGTCCTTTCTTCTAGTGCCCTTGGGCTTCTTTTGCAGCTCTCTTTCTATTTGTTTGAGTTGTAGGGTCAATGTTTTGATTTTGGTCCTTTCTTTTTTTTGGATGTGTTCATTTATTGCTATAAATTGACCTCTGAGCACTGTTTTTGCTGTATCCCAAAGGTTCTGGTAGAATGTGTTTTCATTCTCATTGGATTCTATGAATTTTTTTATTCAGTCCTTAATTTCTTCTGTAACCCACTAGTTTTTGAGCAAGGGGGTATTCAGTTTCCATGCATTTGATTTTTTTTTTTCCCCTTGCTTTTTCTGTTATTGATTTCTACTTTTATGGCTTTATGGTCAGAAAGATGCTTCATAATATTTAGATGTTTTGGATTCTCTTAAGGCTTGCTTTGTGGCCTAATATGTGGTCTATTCTGAGGAATGTTCCTTGTGCATTGGAAAAGGAAGTATAGTTGGCTGCTGTTGGATGGAGTGTTCTGTGTATATCTGTGAGATCAAGTTGGTTGATAGTGGTATTTAGATCTTCCATGTCTTTATTGACCATCTTTCTAGATGTTCTGTCCTTCATCAAAAGTAGTGTGTTGAAGTCTCCTACTATTATTGTGGAGCTATCTGTTTCTCTTTTCAGTGCTGTTACTGTTCGTTCTATGTATTTTGAAGGCCTGTCATTGGGTGTGTAAATATTTATTATGGTTACATCCTTGTATTTTATTGACCCTTTAATCATTATATAGTGACCTTCCTTATCCTTTGTGGTAGACTTTGCTTTAAAGTCTATTTTGTCAGAGATGAATATTGTCACTCTTGCTCTTTTTGATTGGTGTTTGCTTGATTTTTTATTTTTCCATCCTTTGAGTTTTAGGTTGAGTTTTAGTTTGTGTCTTTGTGTCTAAAGTGTGTCTCTTTTGGGCAGCATATGGATGGAATGTGTTTTTTTAATCCATTCTGCCACTCTCTGTCTCTTTATTGGTGCATTCACTCTGTTTACATTCAGTGTAATTATTGATAGGTATGAGTTTTAAGTGTTGCCATTTTGAAGTATTTGGTGTGTGTGTGTGTGTTGTTGATAGTTTCTTTGTTCCCTTAATTTTCTGTGCTGAGTCATTTTTCTTTATGTATTTTCTTTTCATCTTTTTTGTTGTTGATTTTGTATTTGCTGAGTCTTTATATTTTTCTTGTTTTTTATTTTGATGTATAGGATCATTCGTTACCTTAATATTTACCTCTATTTTTCCATGTTTAAATCAATCTTTTATTTCTTGATATCACCTTGACTTCCTCTTCATTTGAAATCTCTATGACTACATTATTTAGTCTCTTTTTTTGTTTGTTTGTTTTACCATTGTGATCTTTTACACACTGACATCTCTGTTTCCCTATTTTCAGTGTTTTACCTTTGAATTGTTTTTGTGGCTTCCCTATCTGGGTTGATATCTGGTTGTTCTATCCTGTGTTCTAGTTTGGGGTTGTTATCTGATGTTATTGATTTTCTAACCAGAGGACTCCATTTAGTATTTCTTGTAGTTTTGGATTGGTTCTTAAAAATTTCCTAAACTTCTATTTATCTGAAAATGTCCTAATTTTACCTTCATATTTGAGAGACAATTTTCCTGAATATATAATTTTTGGCAGGCACTTTTTTTTCTTCAAGGCTTCGTATATGTCATCCTATTGCCTTCTTGTCTGCATGGTTTCTGCTGAGTAGTCAGAGCTTAGTCTTATTGACTCTCCTTTGTAGATGACTTTTCATTTATCCCTAGCTGCTCTTTAAATTCTCTCTTCATCTTTGGTTTTGGCAAGTTTGATTATAATATGTCTCAATGACTCTTTTTTGGGATCTACCCTGTGTGGGGTTTGATGAGCTTCTTGGATAGATATCTTCTCATCTTTCACAATATCAGGGAAGTTTCTGCCAACAAATCTTCAACAATTCTTTCTGTATTATCTGCTACTCCCCCCCACCACCTTATTCTGGTACTCCAGTCACTCGTAGTTTATTCCTCTTGATAGAGTCCCACATAATTCTTTGGGTTTCTTCATTTTTTAAAAAAAATTATTTTGCATGATTTTTCTTCAGATAAGTTGGTGCCAAGTACTTTATCTTCAATCTCACTAATTCTGACTTCCATTGCCTCAGTTATGCTCCTAGGGTTTTCTAGTGAGTTGCCCAATTCTGAAATTTTATTGTTTATCTTTTGGATTTCTGTTTGCTGTCTCTCTTCAGATTCTTGCAGCCTGTTAAATTCATCATTATGCTCTTATATAACCTTCTTAAGTTCCGCTGTTGTTTGTCTGTGTGTTCCTTGGCTTGGTCTGTATTTTGCCTGATCTCCTTCCCAATCTCTTGAAGAGCTCTGTTTATTAATCTTTTGAATTCTACCCTGGTAATTCCAAGATCTTCTCTTCCTCCAGGAAGTTTCCTTGTTCTTTGCTTTGATTGCTTGCTGAAGCCATCATGGTCTGCTTCTTTAAGTGATTTGATATTGACTATTTTTTTTTTTTATTGTCTCCAAGCCATCAATAAGTTATTTTGTTTATTTTATATTTGCTTGTGGTGTCCTAGCTTCTTGGTTTGTTTTGTTTTGATATGCTCATATAGGCTAGTCATGTGAGCTACTTTGACTATTGACCTCTTTGAAGCTCTCATGTTCTGTCATCAGGTGGTTAGAGCTGCTACTAGGCATGTGAGCCCAGGAGTCCATTTACTTTTCTTGTGTGGATTCAGCTCAGGTGTTGAGGTTGTTGATCACCAAGCCTGTGGTTCAGGCTCTCACCTACAGTCCTAGACAGGCAGGGGTGATTGGAGTAGGCACAGGTATCTGGTTGCAGTAGGGGGTTGTGTGCTGCACTAGTTAGGAGGCTGATTGCTGGCCCTGAGTGCCTAGATGCTGTGTAGGTAGGTGGATTTTGCAGCTCATCTTTGGGCACTCAGTGCTGTTGGCTGTAAGGATTGGAAGGCACCACTTATTCTTGGACCCCTGTCACAGGTGGCTAGGTGGAGTAGGTGGAGCCACCAGTCCTCAGCCCCTTGATGTGGGTAGGTGAGGATCTTGCTTAATGGGCAGGGTGGTGTTAAGGGTCACAAATCTGCCACTTCCCCTTATAGCTGTTGCAGTTGAAAATAGGCTGCAGGTATATACCCTGTTGTACTGTATTGATGAGGGCCTACACTGTTGAAATGGGCCTGCACAGGTCTATGCAGTGATGAAAGGCATTCTAAGTCTGTGGACCCCTTATATTTGTGCTCAGGCAAAGGGGCTGTATTTGTCCTGAGTTCCCAGCTTAGGGGAGCTGGAAGATTATTTTTTCTTGTTTTTTAATTTGTTCCTTCTCCAAAGTTGAGAGAACGGCTCAGGGCACAAATAGGTCCTGCTGTTAGCCCAGGGGCACAGCTATTACTGAAGCCAGACCAGGACCCAGAGCAGAGAGGGGAGGGGACATGTAAATGGGAGAAAGGTATTTCCCAAGGAGGGTGAAGTGTTTTTTTTTGATCCAAGTGGTAGGTTAGATGCTTGTATTTAATTTTTGCCTATTCTGCACAGCTTCTCCCAGGTTCTGGTGGTTTAAACACACATCGGTTTCTCTCGATGTGTACAATGTGTCCCGAGTGCTACTGTTTGCCTCAGCCTGTGCAAGCTGGCCAGTGCAGCCTGCGGGGTGCTGGCCAGGTCAGGTCTGGCAAATTCGTGCTGCTTTTGAACTGTCTCTTCCTCACCCTGCCTCTCAGTCTGACTTCTCAACTTTATCTTTGAAGTTCAGGGCTCCTAGATTGTCATATATAATCGATTCACTTGTTTTTTGGGGTTTTGTTGTAAGAGCAACCACAGGAAGCATCTGATTTCTCCACCATCTTGGCCCCACCTATCTCTATTCTAACTTTTATAGGTCCCTGGGTGGTGCAAACTGTTTGTTCTTGGCTATTAACTAAAAGGTTGATTGTTCAAATCCACCCTGTGGTACCATGCCTGCAGAAAAAAGGCCTACGGATTTAATTCCATAAGATTAGAGCCATTAAAAACCCTATGGAGTGCAGTTCTACTCTGAAACACGTGGGGTCATCATGAGTTGGGATTGACTAGACAACAACAGGGCCATTAAAGTCTTATAAGTCAATCAGTTTATAATAATGACAGCATTTTTCTTGATTGATGCTATTTTTCCACTCTGACAATATCTTTGACCTTAAGGAGATGGAATAATGGTAACACACATAAAACTTCAGTTCATTCTTTCCTTGTATTGAAACTCTGCACATAAAATAATGGTGTCTGGGGATCTACATGACAGATATAATACAGATCTGAGACATATTGTCACAGATTTTGAAAAACAGCTAGAAGCAGTTGGAGTCATTTTATAAAGGATTCTGTTGCCAATAAAAAATTCCATTAGTAGTCCAGAAAAATTAATATGGATTTTTGATCACTGCTTCTTAACCACTTCATATGTAGTAGTAGGTATAGATGCTTAACAGAAATTTCACAGAGTGACTTTGTGTTGGCTGTATTAGTCATTTACATGACAGAATTAATTGTGAGTCAGCAAATGAAATTTAGAGCCTTTATTCAGGTGGTGGGTCCCTGGTGGTACAGAGGTGACGACCTATGGCTGCTAACCAAAAGGCCAGCAGTTCAAATCCACCAGCTGTTCCTCAGAAACCCTATGGGGCAGTTCTACTCTGTCCTAGAAGGTTGCTATGTCAGAATTGAGACTCAACAGCAAAGGTTTTTGGTTTTTGTTTTTAATTCACGTGGCACAAGGGTTAAGTGCTTGGCTGCTAACTGAAGGGTTGATGATTCAAACCCATTCAGCGACTCTGCAGGAGAAGGATCTGGCAATCTGCTCCTGTAAAGATTACAGCCTAGAAAACCCTATGGGGCAGTTTCACTGTGTCACATGGGTCACTGTTGACTACATGGCACTTACAACAAGGACAACATTCATGTGAATAGTTCCTAAGTCTGCTACATGTAGTGTGGAGACAATAATACTGACACGTTTTTTCAAATAACTATATTTGCCTATGAAAAGCAATTTTCAATGATCAGATATCTGTAACCAACACTAATGGATAACTTAAAGTTCCCAGGCAACTTGTCAACTATATCACCTATAGGTTTGCTATGAGTGTCAGGATCCACTCGATAGCCACTGTCTTTTTTTTTTCCTAACTGTATCAACATCCCATTGCAAGGGTTTGATTTGTGCAGTTAATTGTATGATTTACTAAATCTGACAAAATTTTAGTTAAGTTTGTACAATGTAATATAGCATCTAGGATCCCTGGTAGTGCAGTGCTTAAAGTGTTCAGCTGCTAACCGACCAGCCACTCTGTGGCTAACCCACCTGCCACTCTGTGGGAGAAAGATGTGGCAGTTTGCTTCCACAAAGATTTTCAGCCTTGGAAACATTACGGAGCCGTTCTACTCTGCCCTGTAGAGTCGATTGATTACACAGCAATGGCAATGTAGAATCTCCAGAGGCTGGTGGCTTCGAACATTTGAATTACATGCAGCTTTTTCCTGACTTGAGTAAATGCATAGTCAGGAGCCTTGAGTAAAAATCTCTAGTTGATACAGCTAATGCCATATCATCAAAACTTGTGATCAGTACAGATTAAGATATTACTTAATATCTTTTTAAGCTGTAAAGCACTTAGCTTTTAGCAAAATTGGGGAAGGTCAAACAAGTCCCCCAACAAGACAGTAAAGAATGTATAGATTTGGTGTCCGGATAAGGGTGATTTTTAGGCCTAGCATATTTGCTGGGTTTAGGATCTTTCTTAAATATTAATATTAAATGTTCAAACTCATGAAGCTCTTTGAGAAAGTGTAGATGGTACTGTTATATTTTAAATATTATTCTACTCAAAAAATATTTATTTAGCATCAATGCACATTAATTCTTCAAAGAAGGTTAATAACAATGAAGACAATAAGGACAATGAGTAAGACACACAAATAAACATAATCAATGAGAAAAAGAATAGCTACAATAAGAAACTTGGGAAGACTTAATTAAGGAGTTGTCACTTGAATGCAACCTTGAGGGACTTTGACAGGTAAAGGTTGGGACCAAAAGAAATTATGAGAGCATGAACAGAGACTCCAAGTTAGAGTAATATTTATTTTCTATGCAGCAGCCAGAGTGTCTCATGAAACATAAATCAGATAATATTGCCTCTCTCCTACAAAAAGAAAGATAAAGACAGACACAATGACAGCTAATTGAATCAATAGATGCTCAAGTATTTTAAGCTCCTATGTACCTGTTGGGAGCCCTGATGGTGCAGTTGTTAAGAGCCTGGCTGCTAACCATAGGGTTGGCTGTTTTAATCCCCAGCCGCTACTTGGAAACCCTGTGGAGCAGTTCTACTCTGTCCTTACTACCCAAAACCCATAAATACTCTGTCCTTATTATCGGAATCAATTCAATGGCAACAGGTTTCATGTTCCTTAGGGCTAAAATCACATTTATAATTTTAGATGAATTTTAGACAGTAAGAATTAAGTTTTTCCTAAGTTGAAAACTTCCTGCAGTTAGGCCTTTCTGATGGTTTAAATTTCGTTCACAAGGATGCCCAACGGGCCTGTGTCAGCCTGCCTTTTCAAAGCACAGCTTCTGACAAAACCAATGGAGTCAGTGCAACTTCATTTATTAAAGTCCACATTTGTAATCTTGAAAGATAGTCTTGCAGCCCCAACAACTCTGGCAAAAAACATGTGAGGTAATGTATATTAAGACTCTTTACTAAAGTTGACTTCCAAATTTTAGTTTTTGATTCTTTTGAGTGAAATTGAAACTAAGACATTATTTAGAAATGTTTTGCCCAAAGACTTGGAAATATGGTTCTCCTTTTAAGCCCATCTAGATCATTAGAGTCTAGGTGATGAAAATATCTTTGGGAACTTGTGCACTCTATTCTGATGCATTATAAAATGCACTCTTGCTTCAAACAGCACTGCCTATTGCAGAATTCACATTCTGTGCTTCCATATTTGAAACATATTTATGGATGTGAACCTCTACATCCACATTTAGCATTTCTAAATGAATCTGCAGATACTCTATAGTGTTCAATTTTTGTTGCCATGAAGTTTCAGCCAGAACACGTCAGAAGACACTTATATTAGAAGATATTCCTTTTATGGGCATGGTCAGTTTTCAGCTATTGTTGTTGTTAGGTGCCATCAAGTTGGTTCTGACTCACAGTGACCCTATGTACAACAGAACAAAACACTGCCCGGTTCTGCACCATCCTCACAACAGTTGTGATGCTTAAGCCCATTGTTGCAGCCACTGTGTCAATCCATCCTGTTGAGGGTCTTCCTCTTCTTTGCTGACCCTCTAATTTACCAAGCAAGATGTCCTTTTCCAGAGACTGGTCCTTCCTGATAACATGTCCAGAGTATGTAAGAAGTCTCACCATCCTTGCTTCTAATGAGTATTCTGGCTGTACTTCTTCTAAGACAGATTTTTTCTTTCTTCTAGAAGTCCATGGTGTATTTGATATTCTTCATCAACACTGTAATTCAAAGATGTCCTTATTCATTGTTCGGCTTTCACATGCATATGTGGCATGTGGCAATTGAAAATACCATGACTTGAGACAGGTACACCTTAATGCTTAAAGTGACGTCTTTGCTTTTGAACACTTTAAAGAGACCTTTTGCAGCAGATTTGACTGACGCAATGTGTTGTTTGATTTCTTGACTGCCGCTTCCATGGGCATTGATTGTGGATCCAAGTAAAATGAAATCCTTGACAACTTCAGTCTTTTCTCTGCTTATCATGATGTTACTTATTGGTCCAGTTGTGAGGAATTTTGTTTTCTTTATGTTGCGGCATAATTCATACTGAAGGCTTTGGTCTTTGATCTTTATCAGTAAGTGCCTCAAGTCCTCCACTTTCAGCAAGCAAGGTTGTGTCATCGGCATAACACAGGTTGTTAATGAGTCTTCCCCCAATCTGATGCCACATTCGTCTTCATATAGTCCAACTTCCTCATGAGCACAATTAACTATTCTAGGATTCCCATTCTTCGTGATGTTATCCATAATTTGTTATGATTCACAGAGTCAAATGCCTTTGTATATTAAATAAAACAGAGTTAAATATCTTTCTGGTATTCTTTGCTTTTAGCCATGATCTCTCTGACGTCACCA
Source organism: Loxodonta africana (assembly GCF_030014295.1). NCBI lineage: Eukaryota > Metazoa > Chordata > Mammalia > Proboscidea > Elephantidae > Loxodonta > Loxodonta africana. The sequence continues at coordinate 67,664,810 of NC_087343.1, forward strand.
CCGATACTCCTTATTCTATATCCTCTTTTGAATCTGGCTTGAATTTCTGGCAGTCCCCTGTCAATGTACTGCTGCAATGGCTTTTGAATGACCTTCAGCAAGAGTTTACTTATATGTGATATTAATGATATTATTTGATAATTTCCATTTTCTGTTGGATCAGCTTTCTTTGGAATGGGTGCAAATATGGATTTCTTCCAGTTGTTTGGCTAGATAGCTGTCTTCCAAATTTCTTGGCATAGATGAGTGGGCACTTCCAGTGTTGCATCCATTTATTGAAATATCTCAATTGGTATTTCGTCAATTACTGGAGCCTTCTTTTTCGCCAGTGCCTTCGTTGTAACTTGGACCTCTTCCTTCAGTATCATCGGTTCTTGATAATACGCTCTTTCCTGAAATGATTGAACGTCAGCCAATTCTTTTTGGTACAGTGTCTCTGTGTATTCCTGCCATCTTCTTTTGATGCTTCCTGCATCATTTAATGCTTTCCCTGTAGAATCCTTCAATATTGCATCTTCAGGTTTGAATTTTTTTCTTCAGTTCTTTCAGCTTGAGAAATGCTGAGCATGTTCTTCCCTGTTCTTTCAGTTATTATAAATGTTAAATTTGATTAAGAGAAATTTAACAAAACAAGCCTAACAATGAAATTCATAATTGAAAATGTCTAATGAATTTGCAAAATTATAGTTAGAAGGTAGAACAATATTGTGTATGAAGCAGAATTTCCTCAGAAGATTTGATTCCATTTTTAACTGATAAATCTCTAAACAGTGACTGTTGGAGTTGGTGAGGAAAGTGCTCCAGGTTGTTGAAGCATTCTAGTCTTAACTAAAAGAAAATGAATAATAATAAACTTAGGGTCACAGATATCATCAGAATCAGTGAATTTATATTCAAAAGTTTTACTTAGCTTCGCTGCAGAAATAACAGAGGCCTCTATACATATGAACCCCTGGAATGTGTTTTCCAATGTACATTTCTTCAATAATAAATGAATATCTTACACAAGAACAACACTTTACATTTTTACAAAGTATTATATATTATTTATTCTTCTTTTAGATCCAACCAACAATTCTTCAGGAAGACAGGACAGGGGTTACTATTAACTTTTTACACTTAAAAAAAATTAAACAAAACAAAACTGAAGTGGAATGAAGTAAGGTGATTCATCCTGAAACTAATTACTAGAAAGCCACATCACTGGTGCTAGAATCTGCAATGTTTTCTTTTTTAAAAATATGATTGTTTTTAATTAACCCATATATTCTCAGGTTTTGTATTCTTTTGCATCTAGAAGCTGCACCTATGACTCTTTGAAGGCCTCACTAAGGGCTACTGGAGTCACTTTGCCTGCATGCACAGACAGCCAGAAATGTTGGGATTTTGCGTCTCACCTGGGATAATCCATATTCAATGACTAGAGCAGGGAGTATAAATGCTCAGCTCCCTTATCTGAGTCATGACAGAATTAGGTGTAATTTATACTCCAGAATTCCCTGTGGGATGAGGTCCATGCTAGGACTTTTCCTGTAATCACAACCCTGCTTGGCTTCTTCCACTCCCCACTCCTCCTTTCCTAACCCTGACTGCCTATTCTTGGGAGCACTTCCTTAATAAATTACTTGCACATGAATCTTCATCTCAGGGTCTGCTGTTTGAGATCCTAACCTAAGAAAATAACAAAGGAAACTGAGGAGTTAAAATATATTTTTTAAGGGCACATATTTCATAAATGAGGGGGATAGAATTCAAGCCTAACCACAACACCATCAATTTTTGTTCTTTCAATTGTTTCATGCTCTCTTCTGACTTTTATTTTGCTACAAACTTACTTAACGTTTCTGAGCCTGTTTTATTATCTGCAAGCTGGAGATAATAGCAATAATGTAATGATCAAGTGAATTAATAAATACTTTATAAACTATAAATCACTCAAATAGTGGCTCCCAAAATGTAAAAATTATTTAAATATAGCTTCCCTTGCGCCATCAAACTCACCCCCCTCTAACTTTATAGATTCTCATTCAATAGAGTTGAGTTGGGGACCTTGCATTTTTAACAAGTGTCCTAGGTAATTTAGCTTATTATCCAAGGTATGTACTTCCAGAAACACTCAACTATACAAGGTGTGTTGGTAATATCATCATCATCGTCATCGTCTACATAGAATAGTCTTCATTTCCTTCTGGCTTCTCTGTGTAAAATGTAACATTTGTTATTGTGGTTTTTTGTTTTTTTGATGGTTTTAACAAACAGAAATTAATTTTCTCACAGTTCGGGAGGCTAGAAGTTGGAATTCAGAGCACCGGATCTAGGGGAAGTCTTTCTCTCTCATCAGCTCTGGGGGAAAGTTTTCTTCTCTTCAGCTTCTGCTTTCTGGTTTCTTGGCGATCTTCGTGTGTCTTGGCATCTATCTTACCCTATCTCTCTCTCCTTGCTTGTTTAATCTCTTTTTATATCTCAAGAGAGATTGACTCAAGATACAACCTACACTAATCCTACTTCACTAACATAACAAAGACATCCCATTCCCAAACAGGGTTATAACCACAGGCACAAAAGCCAAAAAACCAAACCCATTGCCATTGAGTTGATGTCAACTCATAGTGACTCTATAGGACAGAGTAGAACTGCCCTATAGGGTTTCCAAGGAGTGGCTGGTGGATTCAAACTGCAGACCTTTTGATTAGCAGCCAAATTCTTAACCACTGTGCCACCAGGGCTCCACCACAGGCAGAGAGGTTAGGATTTACAACACATATTTTGGGGTGACATAATTCAATCCTTAACATTCCACCCTTTGGTCCCCACAAATGCATGTCCTTGCCACTTGCAAAACACATTCACCTCATCACATCATCCCAAAAGCCTGAAATGAACTCCAAGTACAAAATCTCATCTTCTGAATCATCTAAATCAAATATGGGTGAGACTTTAAGCATATTCCACCTTAAGTTAAAACTCCTCTTTTTTCTGCAAACCTGTGAAATCCAGAATATGAGTTATATGTTTCCAAAGTACAACAGTGGGACAGGCACAAGGTAGACCTTTCCATTACAAATGGGAGTGTTATTGTGTTTTGAATACTACTAATTCATTGATTTTCTCCATTGTTGTCTTCCCTGTACTTCTTAACTGATACTAGCAAACTTAAAGCAAGCTTTTATAACTTGAAGCAAACAATCCAAAGCAAAAAATCCAACAGGAAAACTAAGCAAGTCTATCTAAAAACACTTGAAAATAACTGGAAGGAAATTACAGAACTTTCTTTTGAATTTTTTATACAGTTGTGTGCTTACTAATTACATCATTAATATTAAAATTTCAGTGAAAAAATTCACAGGAACAGTTTAAAAATGTATTCGGCGAAAACACTCAAGTCATGAACACAATTAGTCACACAAGAGCTATATAAGAAAGAAACATATAAAGTTTGAAGTAATTATGATCCCTGGGTTTAGGATTTTAAATGGCTTATGTAGTTCAAGCTCATGCAGATAATGTATCATAGACACATGGATCACCAACAAGATATATAACTACGTGGTTATCATTGCCAGTTTGTTCATTTTGTCTTTATATATGTTAAAGAGTAGATTTTTTTTTCTTTGATTGTGCTTTAAGTGGAAGTTGGCGAATCAAGCTGGACTCTCATACAAAAATTTATAAACACCTCGCTGGCGTAGTGGTTAAGTGCTACAGCCACTAAACCAAAGGGCAGGCCGTTTGAATGCACCAGGCGCTCCTTGGAAACTCTATGGTGCAGTTCTACTCTGTCCTATAGGGTCGCTATGAGTCGGAATTGACTCAAAAGCACTGGGTTTGGTTTTTGGTGTATACTTCTAATTGCTCTCCCTCTAATGAGACCGCACACTCCTTCCCTCCATTCTCTCAATTCGTGTCCATTCGGCCAGCTTCTGACCCCTTCTACCCTCTCATCTCCCCTTCAGACATAGTCTCATGTGTCTACTTGATCCAAGAAGCTCATTCTTCACCAGTATCATTTTCTATCCCATAGTCCAGACCATCCCTGGCTGAAGAGTTGGTTTTGGGAATGGTTCCTGTCTAACAGAAGGTCTGGGGACCATGACCTCTGGGGTCCTTCTAGTCTCAGTCAGACCATTATGTCTGGTCTTTTTATGAGAATTTGGGGTCTGCATCCCACTACTCTCCTGCTTCCTCAGGGGTTCTCTGTCCTGTTCCCTGTCAGGGCAGTCATCGGTTGTAGCCAGGCACCATCTAGTTCTTCTGTTCTCAGGCTAGTGTAGTCTCTGCTTTATGTGGCCTTTTCTGTCTCTTGGGCTCATAATTACCTTGTGTCTTTGGTGTTCTTCATTCTCCTTTGGTCCAGGTGGGATGTGACCAGTTGATGCATCTTAGATGGCTGCTTGCCAGCGTTTAAGACCCCAGATGCCACTCACCAAAGTGGGATGCAGAATGTTTTCTTGATAGATTTTATTATGCCAATTGGCTTAAATGTCCCCTGAAACCATGGTCCCCAAGCCCCGTTCCCTTCTACACTAGCCTTCAAAGCATTCAGTTTATTCAGGAAACTTCTTTGCTTTTGGTTTAGTCCAGTCGTGCTGACCTCCCCTGTATTGTGTGTAGTCTTTCCCTTCACCTAAAGTAGTTCTTATCTACTATCTAATTAGTAAAAACCCCCTCCCTCCCTGCCCCCCTCTCATAACCATCAAAGAATATTTTATTCTCTGTTTCAACTGTTTCTTGAGTTCTTATAATAGTGGGCCTATACAATATTTGTCCTTTTGGAACTGACTAATTTCACTCAACATAATGCCTTCCAGAATCTTCCATGTTATGAAATGTTTCATGGATTCATCATTGTTCTTTAATGATGCATAATATCCCATTGTGTGAATATACAATAATTTGTTTATCCATTCATCCTTTGATGTGCAACTTGGTTGCCTCCATCTTTTTGCCATTGTTAACAGTGCTGCAATGAACATGGGTATGCAAATATCTGTTCGTGTAAAGGCTCTTACTTCTCTAGGATATGTTACAAGGAGTGGATTGCTGGATCATGTGGTAGTTCCATTTCTAACATTTTAAGGAAGGGCCAAATTGATTTCCAAAGTAGTTGTACCATTTTACATTCCCACCAGCAGAGTATAATTGTTCCAGTCTCTCCACAACCTCTCCAACATTTATTATTTTGTGTCTTTTGGATTAATGCTAGCCTTGTTGGGGTGAGATGGAATCTAATTGTAGTTTTGATCTGCATTTTTCTAATGGCTAATGATCGTGAGCATTTCCTCATGTATCTGTTAGCTACCTGAATGTCTTCTTTAATAAAGTGCTGTTCATATCCTTTGCCCATTTTTTAATTGGGTTATTTGTCTTTTAGTAGTTGAGTTTTTGCAGTATCATGTAGATTTTAGAGATCAGGCACTGATCAGAAATGTCATACCTAAAAACTTTTTCCCAGGCTTTAGGTAATCTTTTTACCCTTTTGGTGAAGTCTTTGGATGAGCATAGGTATTTGATTTTTAGGAGTTCCCAGTTATTTAGTTTTTCTTCTGCATTGTTAGTAATGTTTTGTATACATTTTATGCCATGTATTAGGACTCCTGGCATTGTCTCTATATTATTGTCCATGATCTTTATTTTTTAGATTTTAAATTTAGGTCTTTGATCCATATTGAGTTCTTTTATTTTCATGGTGTGAGGTATGGGTCTTGTTTCATTTTTTTACAGATGGATATCCAGTTATGCCATTACCATTTTTTTAAAAAGACTGTCTTTTCTCCATTTGAATGACTTTGGGCCTTTTTCAAATATCAGCTGCTCATATGTGGTTGGATTTATGTCTGGATTCTCAATTCTGTTCCATGGGCCTATGAATCTGTAGTTTACCAGTTCCACGCTGTTTTGACTATTGTGGGGGTATAATAGGTTCTAAAATCAGGTAGAGTGAGGTCTCCCACTTTCTTCTTCTTTTTCAGTAATGCTTTACTTATCCTGGGCCTCTTTCCCTTCCATATGAAGTTGGTGATTTGTTTCTCTAGCTCCTTAAAAAATGTCGTTGGAAGAGGCGGGGCCAAGATGGCTGACTAGGTAGAAGCTACCTCGGATCCCTCTTGCAACAAAGACTTGGAAAAACAAGTGAATCGATCACATACATGACAATCTACAAACTCTGACCATCAAGCACAGATCTAAAGAGTTGACCTGAGTGACAGAGGCTCAGCCAGTGCAAGCAGGCTGTACACTGACGTGGCTAACGAGAGAACAAGCAACCATAGGGAAGCAGCGACTGTTTTTGGAGACTGGAGCCAGTGTCCCAGTCAGAAAACCTTGGTGCCGGGCTTTGGACTGGGCACAGGGGAGCTGAGCATGGCATCCTGAGACAGTGCAAACACAGGATGCAGCCCTAGTCCCCAGAAGTGACCTCGGGGGAAGCCCAGCCAGTGCACACAGGCAGTGCAGTGACGCAGCTGACAGGAGGAGAAGTCACCGGGAGGCAGCGACTGGTTTTAGAGCCTGGAGTGCAGAATCCCAGCCAGGGAAACTTGGTGCTGGGCTTTGGACTGGGAGCGGAGGAACTGACCACGGCTTCTGAGACAGCACAAGCACAGGACGTGGGCCTGACCCTTGGGGGCAATCTCGACCCAGCCAACACACAGGCTACACAACTCTCAGGAATCTCAGATAAAACAGTCATCACCAAGCAAGAGAAGTAACTTTGTCTATATTCCCGGGTGCTACTCTCTCCTATCTATCTGATCCCTCCCCTCCCCTTCCCAGGCAGCTTCATTAACATTGGAATTCCCTGGGCCAGAGAGAGAAGTGCTCTGTGGGTTTCTTTTTTGTTTTTTTGTCTTTTCCTAACCCATTCTCCTGGCCTGAAAGAAGCAGCTACAAAAAACCCAGGGACCAAAAATCCTTCCCTGACTTCCCAAAATTGGACTAAAAATTCAGAACCAGCTCCAGCCAAGCATAGGTGATCCACAGTCTTGGGCTTTCATCCCTACAGGGAACAAGGTGGCTATTATAATGTAAAGGCAATTCTGATAGAGATCTCCCTGTAATTGTTTTAGCGGATTACTGGAAAGACAAGTTTCCCAGGTCTGATATCTCTACCTATTAAACAGAGCCCTCACTGACCCACAACAGGGATCTGCAGGCTGATGCTCCACCCAAACCACCTAGCATCCTGCCATAGGTGTCTGAGGATAGTGACACCTAACAATCTGTAGAGGTACATGCATTGGGTGCCTAAGGTACAGCTGCAGAGCCCACCCACCAAAGTGCTTTAGGAATAGAGACACACCTACCTCACTGGCACTTGGGGGAAGCCTGTCAGCATCCTGCCCCCCCCCGGAGTGTGACCCCCTCCTGCTACTAGAATCTGGTGCAAACAACTATCACCACTACTCCTCTAAGTGAATAGGTGACAGTCTACACCACACACTTGGTGACCCAAAATCAGATTCTACTCAAGAATAGTGAATGGACTCTTAGGCTTATATTTCTGGTAACGGCCCAAACCAGCTGGTAATAGGACATAAGTGAGTCAAGGGCTACAACAATCAAGACAGCACAATCTAGTAGCCCATCTATGTATATTGAAAGAAAACAAAACAAGATAAGACTCAGTGAGCAAATATAAAATAAATCATTACACTATCTTATAGATGGCTCGGAGACAGCAGTTGATATCAAACCACATAAAGAAGCAGACCATGATTGCTAATACAACTCCCCAAATTAAAGAATCAAAGTCTTTCCCAAATGAAGGTACAATCCTGGAATTGCCAGATGCAGAATACAAAAAACTAATTTACAGAGTGCTTCAAGACATCAGGGATGAACTTAGAAATGAAATAAGGCAATCTACAGAAAAAGCCAAGGAACACACTGATAAAGCAGTTGAAGAAATCAAAAAGATTATTCAAGAACACAGTGGAAAAATTAATAAACTGCAAGAATCCATAGAGACAGCATTCAGAAATCCAAAAGAATAACAGTAAAATTACAGAATTAGACAACTCAACAGGAAGTCAGAGGAGCAGATCGAGGAATTGGAATGCAGAGTAGGGGAGGTGGAATATAAGGCAATTGACACCAATATAGTTGAAGAAAAATCAGATAAAAGAATTAAAAAAAATGAAGAAACCCTAAGAATCATGTGGGACTCTATCAAGAAGGATAACTTGCGTGTGATTGGAGTTCCAGAACAGGGAGGAATAACAGAAAATACAGAGAGAATAGTTGAAGATCTGTTGGCAGAAAACTTCCCTGACATCATGAAAGACGAAAGGATATCTATCCAAGTTGCTCATCGAACCCCATTTAAGATTGATCCAAAAAGAAAATCACCAAGACATATTATCATCAAACTTGCCAAAACCAAAGATAAAGAGAAAATTTTAAAAGCAGCCAGGGATAAAAAAAAGGTCTCCTACAAAGGAGAATCAATAAGAATAAGTTCAGACTACTCAGCAGAAAACATGCAGTCAAGAAGGCAATGGAATGACATATATAGAGCACTGAAGGAGAAAAACTGCCGGCCAAGGATCATATATCCAGCAAAACTCTCCCTCAAATATGAAGGTGAAACTAAAACATTTACAGATAAACACAAGCTTAGAGAATTTGCAAAAACCAAACCAAAGCTAAAAGAAATATTAAAGGAAATTATTTGGTCAGAAAATCAATAATATCAGATACCAACACAACACAAGGTCACAGAACAGAACATCCTGATATCAACTCAAATAGGGAAATCACAAAAACAAATTAAGATTAATTGTAAAAAGAAAAAGATGCTCAAAACAGGGAATCATTGAAGTCGTTATGTAAAAGATCACAATAATAAAAAAGAGGGAATTATTACAGGTGGCATAGAACTGCCATAGGGAGAGGGAAACAAGGCAATATAGGACAATACAAGTTAGGTTTTTACTTAGAAAAATAGGGGTAAATATTAAGGTAACCACAAAGAGGTCTAACAATTCCATAACTCAAAATAAAAACCAAGAAAAACATAATGACTCAGCAAACATAAATTCGACTACTATGAAAATGAGGAACACACAATTTACAAAGAAAAAGTCTCAGCACAAAGAAGTGGAAAAATGAAATTGTCAACAACACACACAAAAAGGCATCAAAATGACAGCACTGAACACATACTTATCTATAATTACGCTGAATGTAAATGGACTAAACGGACCAATAAAGAGACAGAGAGTCTCAGACTGGATAAAGAAAAATGATCCGTCTATATACCGCCTACAAGAGACACACCTTAGACTTAGAGACACAACAAACTAAAACTCAAAGGATGGAAAAAAAATATATCAAGCAAACAACAATCAAAAAAGAGCAGGAGTAGCAATATTAATTTCTGACAAAATAGACTTTAAATTTAAATCCACCACAAAGGATAAAGAAGGACACTACATAAAGATTAAAGGGACAATTGACCAGGAAGATATAACCATATTAAATATTTATGCACCCAATGACAGGGCTGCAAGATACATAAAACAAACTTTAACAGAACTGAAAAGTGAGATAGACACCTCCACAATTATAGTAGGAGACTTCAACACACCACTTTCGGAGAAGGACAGGACATCCAATAAGAAGCTCAATAGAGACACGGAAGACCTAATTGCTACAATCAACCAACTTGACCTCATTGACTTATAGAGAACACTCCACTGAACAGCTGCAAAGTACTCTTTTTTTTCTAGTGCACATGGAACATTGTCTAAAATAGACCACGTATTAGGTCATAAAACAAACTTTGCAGAATCCAAAACATCGAAATATTACAAAGCATCTTCTCAGAACTCAAGGCCATAAAAGCGGAAATCAATAACAGAAAAATCAGGGAAAAGAAATCAAGTACTTGGAAACTGAACAATACCCTGCTCAAAAAAGACTGAGTTATAGAAGACATTAAGGAGGGAATAAAGAAATTCATGGAATGCAATGGGAATGAAAACATTTCCTATCAAAACCTCTGGGACACAGCAAAAGCAGTGCTCAGAGGCCAATTTATATCGATAAATGCACACATACAAAAAGAAGAAACAGCCAAAATCAGAGAACTGTCCCTACAACTTGAACAAATAGAAACTGAGCAACAGAAGAATCCATCAGGCACCAGAAGAAAACAAATAATAAAAATTAGAGCTGAACTAAATGAATTAGAGAACAGAAAAACAATTGAAAGAATTAACAAAGCCAAAAGCTGGTTCTTTGAAAAAATGAACAAAATTGATAAACCATTGGCCAGACTAACTAAAGAAATACAGGAAAGGAAACAAATAACCTGAATAAGAAACGATATGGACCACATCACATCAGACTCAACTGAAATTAAAAGAATCATATCAGATTATTACGAAAAATTGTACTCTAACAAATTTTCAAACCTAGAAGAAATGGATGAATTCCTGGAAAAACACTACCTACCTAAACTAACACAATCAGAAGTAGAACAACTAAATAGACCCATTACAAAAAAAGAGATTGAAACGGTAATCAAAAAACTCCCAACAGAAAAAAAGCCATGGCCCGGATGGTTTTACTGTAGGGTTCTACCAAACTTTCAGAGAAGAGTTAACACCACTACTACTAAAGGTATTTCAAAGCATAGAAAATGACGGAATACTGCCTAAGTCATTCTATGAAGCCACCATATCCCTGATACCAAAACCAAGCAAAGACATCAGAAAAAAAGAAAATTGCAGACCTATATCCCTCATGGACATAGATGCAAAAATCCTCAGCAAAATTCTAGCCAATAGAATTCAACAACATATTAAAAAAATAATCCACCACGACCAAGTGGGATTTATGCCAGGTATGCAAGGTTGGTTTAATATTAGAAAAACCATTAATGTAATCCACCATACAAATAAAACAAAAGACAAAAACCACATGCTCTTATCAATTGATGCAGAAAAGGCATTTCACAAAGTCCAACACCCATTCATGATAAAAATTCTCAGCAAAATAGGAATTGAAGGAAAATTCCTCAACATAATAAAGGGCATCTATACAAAACCAACAGCCAACATCATTCTAAATGGAGAGAGCCTGAAAGCATTTCCCTTGAATACAGGAACCAGACAAGGATGCCCTTTATCACTGCCCTTATTCGACATTGGGCTAGAGGTCCTAGGCAGAGCAATTAAGCTAGACAAAGAAATAAAGGGCATTCGGATTGGCAAGGAAGAAGTAAAATTATCTTTATTTGCAGATGACATGATCTTATACACAGAAAACCCTAAGGAATCCTCCAGAAAACTACTGAAACTAATAGAAGAGTTCAGCAGAGTCTCAGGTTATAAAATAAACATACAAAAATCACTTGGATTCCTCTACATCAAGAAAAAGAACATCAAAGAGGAAATCACCAAATCAATACCATTCACAGTAGCCCCCAAGAAGATAAAATACTTAGGAATAAATCTTACCAAACATGTAAAAGACCTATACAAAGAAAAATACTAGTGCAAGAAACTAAAAGTGACCTACATAAGTGGAAAAACATACCTTCCTCATGGATAGGAAGACTTAACATAGTAAAAATATCTATTCTACCAAAAGCCATCTATACATACAATGCACTTCTGATCCAAATTCCAATGACATTTCTTAATGTGATGCAGAAACAAATCACCAACTTCATATGGAAGGGAAAGATGCCCCGGATAAGTAAAGCATTACTGAAAAAGAAGAAGAAAGTGGGAGGCCTTACTCTACCTGATTTTAGAACCTATTATACAGCCGCAGTAGTCAAAACAGCCTAGTACTGGTACAACAACAGGCACATAGACCAATGGAACAGAATTGAGAACCCAGATATAAATCCATCCACATATGAGCAGCTGATATTTGACAAAGGCCCAGTGTCAGTTAATTGGGGAAAAGATAGTCTTTATAACAAATAGTGCTGGCATAACTGTATATCCATTTGCAAAAAAATGAAACAGGACCCATACCTCACACCATGCACAAAAACTAACTCCAAGGGGATCAAAGACCTAAACAAAAACACTAAAACGATAAATATCATGGAAGAAAAAATAGGGACAACATTAGGAGCCCTAATACAAGGCATAAACAGAATACAAAACCTTACTAAAAATGACAAAGAGAAACCAGATAACTGGGAGCTCCTAAAAATCAAACATCTATGCTCATCTAAAGACTTCACCAAAAGAGTAAAAAGACCACCTACAGATTTGGAAAAAATTTTCAGCTATGACATCTCTGACCAGTGCCTGATCTCTAAAATCTATATGATTCTGTTAAAACTCAACCACAAAAAGACAAACAACCCAATCAAAAAGTGGGCAAAAGATATGAACACACACTTCACTAAAGAAGATATTCAGGCAGCTAGCAGATACATGAGAAAATGTTCTCGATCATTAGCCATTAGAGAAATGCAAATTAAAACTACGATGAGATTCCATCTCACTCCAACAAGGCTGGAATTAATCCAAAAAACACAAAATAATAAATGTTGGAGAGGCTGTGGAAAGATTGGAACTCTTATCCACAACCTCTTTGGAAATCTGTCTGGCGTTTTCCTAAAAAGTTAGAACTACCCTACAACCCAGAAATCCCACTTCTCGGAATATACCCTAGAGAAATAAGGGCCTTTACACGAACGGATATATGCACACCCATGTTTATAGCAGCACCGTTTACAATAGCAAAAAGCTGGAAGCAACCAAGGTGTCCATCAACAGATGAATGGGTAAATAAATTATGGTATATTCACACAATGGAATACTACGCATCAATAAAGAACAGTGACGAATCTGTGAAACATTTCATAACATGGAGGAACCTGGAAGGCATTATGCTGAGTGAAATTAGTCAGATGCAAAAAGACAAATATTGTATAAGACCACTATTATAAGATCTTGAGAAATAGTATAAACTGAGAAGAACACATTCTTTTGTGGTTACGAGACCGGGGAGTGAGGGAGGGTGGGAGAGGGTTATTTACAGATGAGTTAGTAGATAAGAACTACTTTAGGTGAAGGGAAGGACAATACTCAATACACGAAAGGTCAGCTCAACTGGACTGGACCCAAAGCAAAGAAGTTTCTTGGTTAAACTGAATGCTTTGAAGGTCAGTGGAACAAGGGCGGGGGTTTGGGGACTATGGCTTAAGGGGACTTCTAAATCAATTGGCAAAATAAATTCTATTATGAAAACATTCTGCATCCCACTTTGAAATGTGGCGTCTGGGGTCTTAAATGCTAACAAGCGGCCATCTAAGATGCATCAATTGGTCTCAACCCACCTGGAGCAAAGGAGAATGAAGAACACCAAGGTCACAGGATAACTAAGAGCCCAAGAGACAGAAAGGGCCACAGGAACCAGAAACTTACATCATCCTGAGACCAGAAGAACTAGATGGTGCCCGGCCACAACCGATGACTGCCCTGACAGGGAGCACAACGGAGAACCCCTGAGGGAGCAGGAGAACAGTGGGATGCAGACCCCAAATTCTCATAAAAAGACCAGACTTAATGGTTTGACTGAGACAAGAAGAATTCCGGCAGTAATGGTCCCCAAACCTTCTGTTGGCCAAGGACAGGAACCATTCCCAAAGACAACTCATCAGCCATGAAAGGGACTGGACATTGTGTTGGAGAGAGATGCTGATGAAGAGTGAGCTACTTGTATCAGGTAGACACTTGAGACTGTGTTGGCATCTCCTGTCTGGAGGGGAGATGGGAGGGTAGAGAGTGTTAGAAACTGGCAAAGCAGTCACGAAAGGAGAGACTGGAAGGATGTAGTGGGCTGACTCACTAGGGGGATAGTAAATGGGAGTATGTAGTAAGGTGTATATAAGCTTATATGTGACAGACTGACTTGATTTGTAAACTTTCACTTAAAGCACAATAAAAATTATTTAAAAAAAATGTCGTTGGAATTTGGATCGGAATTGCATTCTATCTATAGATGGCTTTTGGAAGAATAGGCATTTTTGCAATGTTAAGTCTTCCTATCCATGAGCAAGGTATGTTTATCCATTTACATAGGTCTCTTGGGTTTCTTGCAGTAGTGTCATATAGTTTTCTATGTATAGGTCTTTTACATTTCTGATAAGATTTATTCCTAAGTGTTTTATATTCTTGGGGGCTACTGTAGATGGTATTGATTTGGTGATCTCCTCTTCGATATTCTTTTTGTTGGTGCAGAGGAATCCAAATGATTTTTGTGTGTTTATCTTGTATCCCGATACTCCACTGAACTCTTCTATTAGTTTCAGTAGTTTTCTTGAGGATTCTCTAGGGTTTTCTGTGTATAAGATCATGTCATCTGCAAATAGAAATACTTCTACTTCTTCCTTACCAATCTGGATGCCCTTTATTTCTTTATCTAACGTAATTGCTCTGGCTAGGACCTCCAGTACAATGTTGAATAACAGCGGTGATAAAGAACGTTCTTGTCTGGTTCCTGATCTCAAGGGTAATGCTTTCAGACTCTCTCCATTTACGGTGATATTGGCTGTTGGCTTATTGTTGAGGAATTTTCCTTTTATTCCTATTTTACTGAATGTTTTTACCATGAATGGGTGTTGGACTTTGTCAAATGCCTTCTCTGCATCAATTGATGAGATCATGTGGTTCTTGTCTTTTGTTTTATTTATATGATGAATTATATTAATTGCTTTTCTAATGGTGAACCATCCCTGCATACCTTGTATGAATCCCACTCGGTCATGGTGAATTATTTTTTTGATATGTTATTGAATTCTATTGGCTAGAATTTTGTTGAGGATTTTCGCATCTAAGTTCGTGAGGGATATAGGTCTGTAATTGTCTTTTTTTATAGTGTCTTTACCTGGTTTTGGTGTCAGGGATATGCTGGCTTCATAGAATGAGTCTGGGAGTATCCGTCCTTTTCTATGCTCTGAAATACCTTTAGTAGTAGTGGTGTTAACTCTCCTCTTAAATTTGGTAGAACTCGGCAGTAAAGCTGTCTGGGCCAGGGCTTTTTTTTTCTTCAGAGTCTTTTGATTACCTTTTCAATCTCTTCTTTTGTTATGGATCTGTTTAGTTGTTCTACCTCTGTTTGTGTTGGTTTAAGTAGGCAGTGTTTCTAGGAATTCATAGGTTTCTTCTAGGTTTTCAAATTTGTTACGGTACAATTTTTCATAGCAATCTGATATGATTCTTTTAATTTCAGTTGGGTCTGTTGTAATATCGCACATCTCATTTCTTATTTGGGATATTTGCTTCCTCTCCTGTTTTTCTTTTGTCAGTTTGGCCAATGGTTTATCAATTTTGTTAATTTTTTCAAAGAAACAGCTTTTGGTCTTATTAACTCTTTCAATTGTTTTTCTGTTTTCTATTTCATTTAATTCTGCTCTAATTTTTATTATTTCCTTTCTTCTAGTGCCTGAGGGTTTCTTTTGTTCTCTTTTTATTTGTTCAAGTTGTAGGGATAATTCTTTGATTTTGGCCCTTTCTTCTTTTTGGATGTGTGCATTTATTGATATAAATTGACCTCTGAGCACTGCTTTCGCTGTTTCCCAGAGGTTCTGGTAGGAAGCGTTTTCATTCTCATTGGATTCTATGAACTTCTTTATTCCAGCCTCAATGTCTTCTGTAACCCAGTCTTTTTTGAGCAGGGTATTGTTCAATTTCCAAGTGTTTGGTTTCTTTTCCCTGCTTTTTCTGTTATTGATTTCTACTTTTATGGCCTTATGGTTAGAGAAAATGCTTTGTGTGTTCTGCTAAGGCTTACTTTATGACCTAATATGTGGTCTATTCTAGAGACTGTTCCATGCACACTAGAAAAGAAAATATACTTGGCTGCTGTTGGGTAGAGTGTTCTGTATATGTCTATGAGGTCAAGTTGGTTGATTGTGGCATTTAGATCTTCCGTGTCTTTATTGAGCTTCTTTTGGATGTCCTGTCTTTCACTGAAAGTGGCATGTTGAAGTCTCCTGCTATAATTGTTGAGCTGTCTGTTTCACTTTTCAGTGCTATTAGAGTTTGTTTTATGTATATTGCAGCCCTGTCATTGGGTGCATAAATACCTAATATGGTGATATTCTCCTGGTATATCCTGCCTTTAACCATTATATAGTGTCCTTCCTTATCGTTTGTGGTGGTTTTAACTTTAAAATGACATAACAGCCTTGGAAACTCTACGTAGAGTGGAACTGCCCCATAGGGTTTCATAGGAGCTGCTGGTGGATTCAAACTGCTGAGCATTTGTTTAGCGGCTGAGCTCTTAACCACTGTGCCACCAGGGCTCCTCAGAGCTTATGCTGTAGTGTGCTGTAAAGTCAATTCTGACTCACAGTGGCCCTATAAGTCAGAGTGGAACTGCCCCATAGTATTTTCAAGGAGTGGCTGGTGGATTCAAACTGCCCACCTTTTGGTTAGCAGTCTTAACCACTGTACCACCAGGGCCAACCTACATACTACAGGTTCTACATACTAGATAGTAGTACCGCCCACCCCTTACTCCCACCATTTCTGACAATCAAAAATGTCTCCAGACATTTCCAAATATGTTCTTGGGGATAAAGTTGTCCCTGGTGGTGAATAACTGCTTTAAGGTTATATACTAGTAAGTCATAGAGCTCAGAGAGAGAAATAGGATAGAATACAAAAAAAGCAATTGAGAATCATGACAGTAACGATGGTAGTAGATCATTTTAAAGCAGGTCTTCTGGTGCCAGAAACCTGTTAAAACAAAGGTTTTTGTGGCTGGAACTCCTGAAGCATGAATTTCTGTAGCAGATCTTGCAACGAGGGTTTCCTGTTGAAGGCTCTGTAAGCTGTAAGGAGATTGGCTTAAAAGGTTTATGTCTTTCTTAGACTGGTTACTGTGTGGCAATTGCACAGGTATGTAACAGGGAGGTGTCAAGGTATAGTTACATCATTATTACCAGACATTCCTCTCTTAGAAACAGTATGAAAGATGGCTGTCGCTAGGTGAAAACAGAGCCAACGAACAGAGAATCTCACCCAATCCTCCAACTAGCCATTTTAGATCATTTGAGGTACTTCAATTTTTCTTTCATTCCCTTACACATAAGGTCAGAATATTAATCGAAGAAAGACTGTGATAAGTTAAGGGCACATTAGCAATCCCCATAGCAAATATAAATATAATAGTTCAAAAGTTTTAGAAAAAAATAAGATTGTAAACATAAAATTAACTCTATCAGCAATTATATTAAATGCGAATGGACTAAACACTCCAAGTAAAAGAGATATTGTCAGAAGAATAAAAAAGACTCAACTATATATTGTTTACAAGAGTCATCTTTAACTACAAGAATGAAAAATCCAAACCAGTTGTTGTCAAGGTGATTCTGACTCATAGTGACCCATATGTGTTGGAGTAGAACTGTGCTCCATATGGTTTTCAATGGTTGTTTTTTGAAAGTAGATCACCAGCCCTTTCTTCCATGGCATCTATGAGTGAACCAAAACCACTAAACTTTGGCTTAACAGCCAAGTGTGTTAACTGTCTGCACCACACAAGGACTCCCCTCAGGATCTGGTCAGTGCCTATATAGTAGCTGTCAAGTAAGTGCAGTGTAAGCTCCATTTTCTCCTTTTCTTCTCATCTATTAGAAGCTGTAAGAATAAAAGGATACTAGTCTTGTACTGCAGTCTACTACTGCACACTCCATCTTGAATTTCCTTGCAAAGCTGTTAATCAAAATTGCAGAGTAAAACCCATATCTAGTAAAATTCAACCATACTGTTAGATTTTTTCACCTGAGCAATATCCTCCCAGTTGAAAATTCTAAGCATATCTAGGGTGATCTGGTCCAAAATTGTGGGTCTTGCTGGTGAAATATTAACTTTTTCACAATACTTTGAGGATATATCAATTTATTTACTCTTGGCTCTGTTAATTAAAAATTTACATACTCGATATTTGTGTTTTAAAAATATCCTGTTTGTTGTTAAAAAAATATATATATTTTTACAAAAATATATGTAATATATATATGGTTTTCAAGAAAAAAAGAATTTAAAATAATTTGCTGATATATATTAGAGTTGTTTCTTATAATTGAAATTGTACGTCATTTAAACTTCATAGAAATAAGCACCAGAGTGAAAATAGGGATACAAGAAGCCAAATAAGAGGTTGATGATTGGGCCTAAGAAGGTATCAAACGGAATATACTGAAGTGATTGAATTCTATATATTGGAATCCAAATATATTGATTTTATTATATTGGAACCAAAAGAAATTGCTAATAGATTAAACATAGAAAAAAATCCTGGTTTGAGAGTTGGAAAAGTTAAAGATAAAAAAAAAATAAAATTGAATATTACTCACCTATAAGCTCTGAAATTCATTGCCGTCAATTCTGACTCATAGGGAACCTACAAGACAGAGTATAACTGCCCCATAAGGTTTTCAAGGAGTGGCTGGTGGATTTGAATTGCTGACCTTTTGGTTGGCAGGTGAACACTTAACCACTGGGCCAACAGGACTCCTAGTGGCTTAAGGGATAAGGCACTGGCCTCCTAAGCCAGGGATTCTGGGTTCAAGTCTCACCTGGGGTAATTTTTGTGGAGCCCTGGTCACACAGTGGTTAAGAGCTCGACTACTAACCAAAAAGTCAGCAGTTTGAATCCACCAACCCCTCCTTGGAAACCCTATGTGGCAGTTCTACTCTGACTTATAGGTCACTATGAGTCAGAATTGACTTATCCGCACATAATCTCTGAGGAGCCCTGGCAGTGCACTGGTTAAGAGCTTGGCTGCTAACCAAAAGGTCAGCAGTTCAAATCCACCAGCCACCCCTTGAAAATCCTATACGACAGTTCTACTCTGTCCTATAGGGTCACTACGAGTTGAAATCGACTTGACTGCAATGGGTTTGATTTTGGTTTTATAAGCTGTGAAGAAAAAAAAAAAAATGTTTTTGATCACTTTTCATTCTACCAGAAGGACTCATAAAGTCCTCCATCAGGCAGTGGACTAGCCATTCATTAAAGAATAAGGTGGTTATTCTTTAAAGAGCATGCTGGTACTAGACACCTGGATCAAGCTGTGTGACCTTGGTCAAGCCATCTTACCACTCAGAGCTTTGTTTCTTCATAGGTAAAACAAATCAATAATAACTTCTCTGAAAAATTCTTGTGATGGTCAAAGAAGATAATGATTGAAAAATATCATTTAATGGAAGTGAAAGTTGTAATATCTATGCCTTTTAACATCTCTTATGTGTTACTTAAGATGAAATCATGTCCAAATTGGGCTTTTATAGTGTTACATTGATTTTGGTTGTTCTAAACATTTTAGCACATTCTTTTATTGATAATAGCACATCTAATGTATAACATATACTAACACATGGTTATATCTGATTTAAGAAATAATATTGGAACCATTATTCCCTGTCCTTGAACATAGACAATGTAACCCAGCTGGAGCTAGGCTTACAAGGGCTCACAAGGACATACCAACAGGACCCTGAGGCATAAACGTAACCGAACATAGGTTCTTGTCCCGTCCTACTAGCCAATTGAAATAAGACAGATGCCACACCACCAGTTGCAAGGGAAACAGAGGTGGCAATTTATTGTTTGTGCAAACAAGGAGCTGTGTGGGACCTAGCAACCGAAAGACCACGTGTTCCCCGTCTGAGGAGGTTGGGGAGGTTTTTATTTCCGATTGTGTCTGTGGGTTGGGATCGGTGCCTGAAACTTTCCACCCTTATCCCTCCCATGTCCACATTTGAAGGTCTGGATGCTGAATCATGCCGGTGATGCTCAGATCCAAGGACAGGTTGAGGATACAGCTCTTCAGGTCCTGCGGATGTGCCAAAATCTTGGTTTGTGGGTGCCCTGAATTCTGGTGCCATATTCAAACTGAGGTTAGGGCCTCAGCATGGTCTGGCCAAACTGCAATTAGAAGCAGGTGCTTGATGGGTTGTGAGGCCTGGGGCAGGGTAGGAGGGCGGCTGAGACTGTGGTGGAGTGGGGGAGGCCCTTGGCAAAGGTTTCATAAAGATACTAAACCCACTGCTGTCGAGTAAATTCCAACTCATAGCAACCTTATAGGACAGAGTAGAACTGGCCCATTGAGTTTCCAAGGAGCACCTGGTGGATTTGAACTGCCTACCTTTCGCTAGCAGCCATAGCTCTTAACTACTGTGCGACCAGGGTTTCCATAAAGAAAAGCTAGGATAATCTTGGAAAATATCTTTTAGGGAATCTTTCACATAAACCATTCAAACACAACACAAAAGACTTTCCACTCTTATCTTTTTCTATTAACATTTAGTGAACAGAAAATTTGTTGGACCAATGAAGACCCTCCTGACTAAAAACTGTACCAATGATTGTTAAGAAAGACAATTCAAAAAATAGGATCACAGTTTCTAGCCAATCTGTGAAAAGGTGGACTTTTCAATGGTTTCACCCCTTTTGGAATGTTAATATATACTGATGACTGTAATTTCTTTATTTCTTTGGACTTGGGCAGACACGGCTGTGACAGCATGCTTGTCCATTTTGCCACTTTTGTCTGTTCTGTAACATTTCCTTGGACTTGGGTAGACATGGCTCTGGCAGCAGACTTATCTGCTTCCCACTTTTACATTTTTGAGTATATGCCAAATAAAACTTTCTTTTTGCTTTACTAAACTTTGTGATTTTTTTCCCTACAACGTATCTTATATGTATATATTATTATAATTTTGTAATCCTACACACACACAATCGCTATGAGTTGGAATTGACTCAATGGCACTGGGTTTTTGGACACACACACAAACACACACATTCACACATTGAAAAAAAGAGAGAGAATACAAAATTTATCCAAGAGACCAGCTGGAAAGTTTAGTGTCAGCTAAGGAATGTGGTAGAAAGATAAGGCCTTTTTTTCAAATGTATTTATTCTTCTCAATGCTAGAATAAGCAAGGAATGCCCAAGGCTATGCAGCTGATGTCTCCAGAGGAGAAGATCCATTTTCTGATTGTTTCCCTCTGGGGCCTGTCAAAGGAGAATGACAAAGGCCTCAGCTGAACAACATTATTCACCCTGACCCTGACTTGTGTCACTTGAATCAGTGGCACCATTTAAATAAGAATTAGAAGAGAGTGAAACAGCTTGAGACTCCTTGACTGATGCTTCCCGCTGGGAGGGTTTTTTTCAGCTATGAAACAGACTCCTTGGCAAAAAAAAAAAAAGGTTCATTTAATTCCTATAGCACCATGGCATTGTTTTTCTTCTGGTACCACATATATATGATTTCACATAGTGCACATCTGTACATACACATATATGTATATATTTGTGTACATATATACAATACCTTATCTAAGACATAAATTGTACAATAAATACACGTCAACATGCTTTACCTCCTCCATCACTTTTTAAGTTTATACTTATCTTTTTATAATATCCCAATACCTTATTTATAACTAAGGAGTAAAATCTGATTAGAATGAATGATGTCATTAATGATTGGCTAGATGATTAGAAAAAATGGGTGAAATATTTAGGAAAATTCATAGCCAGTTAGAAGAAGGGAATGAATTTGGTATTTTCATGGCAAGATTTGTGTAAAAGTCCCTTTTCCTTGGCCTCACATTCCGAAGGTTTTCTTAGAGAATTCATATTCATTCATTCACTCATCTGATAAAAGTTCTTGAGCATCTAGTATACCCAAGGTACTCTGCTAAATGTTGGGAATATGATTGTAAAAATAAAAATAGTCCTTGCCTTCACACTGTCATTCTTAATCCAGAGATCCCCAGGCTGCAGTAAATTCCACTGTAGCTTGCTTGGCAGGCATTGCAAATGGGTATGTTTAACTACTAACCTAAATGTTGGAGGTTCAAGCCTACCCAGTGGCATTGTGGAAGCAAAACCTAGCAATCTGCTTCTGTAAAAATTACAGCCAAGAAAACACTGGAGCAGCTCTACTCTGTAACACATGAGGTTTCTACTCAACAGCAATGGATTTTTGGTTTACCTTCTCTTCAAGAATAAAAATAAAGAAAATCGAGTTTCCTTTTTTGTAAACTTTCTGTAGGCATTGGAAACCTTGGTGGTGTAGTGGCTAAGAGCTATGGCTCCTAACCAAAAGATCGGCAGTTTGAATCCACCAGACACTCATTGGAAACCCTATGGGGCAGTTCTACTCTGTCCTATAGGGTAGCTATGAGCTGGAATCCACTCGATGACAATGGCTTTGGTATTTTTTGGTTTCTATAGATAGACATTATTGATTTCATACAAAGTTGTGGGTGTACCAGATAAGCAGAACTCAACTACTTCATTATCTCCTATCCTATGCAGATGATCTCTGAAGAGTATAGTATATTAGGTGTAATATGCTCTATTGAGTTTTAGAAGTTATATTAACTCCAAATTTCTCTTTGGAAGCAATGAGATCACAATGACTAGGTGTTCGCGAAAATTTAAAATATGCAGAGATAATTTATTTTAAACACGTTTTTCTAGTAGACCCTAAAGAGAAAAGCTATTTGTTTGAGATGGGTGGGAGGAGTTAGAGAAGTGAGGGCTCTAATAGGTTATGTGGTAGGAAATTTGTCATAATCCTTTCTGACCTACATGAACTGAATATGATTTTTCCCTAGAACTTTTTTAAGTTCTTTTCATTTTCACTGTTTTTATGACCCAGTATTATAGACCAAACATTTTGAAAAAAATACATGACCTCAGAAGTTGAGACAGAAAAAGACAAGACAGTAGAACCTGAAATTGAGATGTGCATGGATGGTGAGATAGTGGAAGCAGAATAGTATATTGAAAATATTTTGGAACATGGAGTTCAGAAGACATGAATTTGTGTCCTGGCTTAGCCATGTACTTGCCCAGTGATTTTAATCTACTCACAAAAAAACTCTAAGCCTTTGTTACTTCACCTGTTTAATGAAGGTGTGGAACCATTTACTGTATACTATCCCACAAGTATTGGTGTGAGAATAAAAGGAAATAATTGTACGTGAACATGTTTTGGAAAACTGCACAAAGCCAATAGTTACATATCCTTTTGAGAAGTTTTGTACTAATAGGAAAATGAGAGCTGGCACAGAAGTTCAAAGGATGAGAAGGTTTTCTAGGATCGTGTTTTAGTTTCCTTGTGCTGTTGTAACAGAAATGCCACAAGTGGGTATCTTTAAGAAGAGAAATTTATTTTCTCACAGTTCAGCAGGCTAGTTGTCCAAATTCAGAGTGTGGCTCTAGACAGAGATTCTTTGTTGTCAATTTCAGCTTCTAGTAGCCAGTAATCCTTGGCTCCTTGGTGATCTTCATGTAACATCTATCTTCCCTTGTTTGTACTCATGCCTCTGTGTCTAATCTGCTCTGCTTCTTGTAACTCAGAAGTGTTTCGGTTTAGGATACACCCTACACTGATATGGTCTCATTAACATAACAGAGCAAACTCTCTTCCAAAACAGAATTATATCCACATATATAGGAGTTAGGATTCCAACACATACCTTTGAGGGACATAATTCAGTTACAAACAGATGGGAAAGCCTAAACAAGTCAATAGACTGGGTAAAGTAACCAAAAAACTTGAAGAGACTAAAGATGAAAGGAAACCCTGGTGGCTTAGTGGTTAAGTGCTAGGCTGCTAACCGAAAAGTCAGCAGTTTGAATCTACCAGGTGCTCCTTGGAAACCCTATGGGGCAGTTCTACCCAAAAGCAATGTTTTTGGAAACCCTGGTGGCATAGTGGTTAAGTGCTATGGCTGCTAACCAAAGGGTTGGCAGTTCAAATCTGCCAGGCGCTCCTTGGAAACTCTACGGGGCAGTTCTACTCTGTCCTATAGGGTCACTTTGAGTCGGAATTGACTCAATGGCACTGGGTTGTTTTTTTTTTTTTCTGGTTTTAAAGATGAAAGGTGGTTTGCGTGTGTGTCTAAGGGGGTAATAATGTGACAGATTGAAGGCGCTAAGAATGATTAGTTGGGTTTTGTTGTTGTTTTGTTTTACTTTGTTTTTTGGTCAATAGGAGGAAAACTTCTTCAAAAAAAAAAAAGAGGAAAGGTGCTAAACTATTTTCCAGGAGTCAATATTATAAACAAGTTCTTCCTAATATTCATTTTTTGGAGTTTTATCCTGCCGCCTCTATTAGATTATAAGTCTTCTGAAGAGAAAGTGTCCTTATACAGGTAGTGCCCAAGTTATGAACATCTGACTTATGTACAACCTGTAGTTATGAGCCAACTACCTTAAAGCTTATTATATTAAAAACTTGAGGTACATAAAAAGGTTCATATTAACAAATGGTTGTTACTTTGCAATGCACATCAAAACTTTATCATTATTACCGTCGGAAACGACTCGATGGCACTAGTTTTTTTTTTTTTTTTTTATTATGTTAAAGGTGTTTTCTTTAATGTTTTCAATGCATAGAAAGGTACACTATTTTACTAAATACTAAGACAGACATTTGACTTACTGACATTAGATATGACCCTTACTTAACTGTTGCAACTTACATACAAATTTGACTTAAAGACAGACTTAGGAAGGAAACTCGTTTGTAATGTGTGTACTGCCTGTATTTCATGTCATTTTCCCCATTATTTTCATATAGTGCCTGAATGTAGGGGATGGTTCCTAAATAAGACTGGCCATCTGCAATATTTTAAACATGGCACAACAGCTAAAGCTGTTCCATTTCAAATTCTGCATAAGGTGTGTAGCTGCTATACAATAACAACAGTGGAGCAAAACTGGCAATAAATTTAAGAATAACAATAGAGGAAGACAGATTCACAAATAGGAAAAAAACGAACTTTTCCATTTTCCACCCATGAGTATATTACACAGAAAATGAAAACTATTAATATGGCTCCATGTGTCTTAGATATAAAATTAGTTCCTTTGTCCAGCTATCCAAGTTGCATATTGCTTCCCATAGTGCTTCCATTGTAAAACTTGTCCTTCCCTTAATAATTTTTTTTTTTTAATGTGGACATAAGAGGTAAACAATAGATTCATGTATACCTGCCATCCTACCATCATTATTTTAAAAGGTCTTTGACTCTTGCAGAAGAATAGACCCAGTTACACTAGCTAATGATTACTGGTTCATTCAAATAGCTTTTCTATGACAAATAATAAAAATAGAATAATAAAGGTCATATCTTCTCTTAGAAGAACACTCACATCACTGATTATAAATCCATCTTAGCACTTCTGTCATCAGTAATAAAAAGTGGCTGCACTGGTTATGTATGGTAATTCCAAGCTAAGGAGTGTATTGAATGATGCATTTGTTTCTCACCAAAGCACCCAGCACAGCATTATAGGAAGTTCAAGTTTGTTATTCCCTCATATATCAAAGTCAGCTTGCCAGTGTTGTATTTATTGACCTGTCCAACTCCTTTTCCATGATTGATCACTTTTGCCACCCAAAGGTTTTGTCTGTTGCCCTGTCATAGCAAAGTTCTCTACAGTGCTTTGGGAATTAAAATGCCCCTTTACTCTTTCTCTGGGAAGATTCTTAATTTTATAGGAACAAGGACATCTGGGACATTTGCTTGTCCAATATCCATTCCCTCCTTTATTACCAAAGGAAACTGTTCTATTTTGTTTAAAGTTGCAAGGTACCTATCTTCATATTTGATTTCTCAGGCATCTTTGTAGCTTATCAGTAGCTAAGTTATACGACTCAGGCCAAAATTACATAAATAGTGATCTATTGGGTAGAACTTAGAAAAAGCTATTGTTTTCCTAATAAAAGGGGACAAAGCATTCAGCATTCACCTTTGCGTTTATTCTGACTCCACTTCTTTCTTCTGGTAGGTGAACATGATATATAGCATACATGGTAACGAAACAACAGTTTTGGGAACGTGAGAATGAAATTACTCAGTAAGTTTGCTGATATCTACGTCCCTTATGGCATTTCTAGGAGCCAACCTTCCACCTTGGGACTGGTTACCTCTGAACTTTTTGTTGACCGAGAAAAATTGCTCCCTGTTACATTTAAGTCACTGGCATTTGGACCTTCTGTTATAGGCTGGTAAAAACAACACTAACAGATTACCAGATCTAGAATGTAAGTGTAACAATTCCAAAATAGCTGGACTTTTTGATATTTTGTCTTAGAAGGGCAGTGGCTTTTTCTACACATTAATTTCAAGGTTCAAACACTCTATTTTCATAGTTACAACTTACATACTTTGGATTACCAAATATTATATATGTGAAACGAACTAGGTTCATTTTACTCTTTCCTTCCTTGATTGAACACGTCCCAAAAATCTGACATATTAATATAGATGACATAGAAATCTTTAGTTCTAACTATCTTCAGTGTGATGCTGACACAGTGTCATGTGATTCTTTCCCTCTAGGGCCTAACTCATTCTCTGACTATAATTTAGTCCTCAGAGAGGTCCCTCTTGATGAATTCCAGAGTTTGAAATAGAAGAGAAAAGGAGGAAAGAAGCAAAGAAGGAAAAGGTTCAGGCAAGAGACAGTTGACTTCCCCAGTTTCAGGAATTCAAACTAACGACTCTCAGAAACACAAGAATGAAGAATATCTATATGATAAACATTAGTGTATTTATGTGACTTTTTTATATAGTTGACTCTTTCCTACCTTATATTGCTTTATTTTCTTCATTAAGTAGCTCATATGTGTTTAGTGGCACAAACCCAAGAATATAAGCCATGAGCATTTGCTAACTAAAAAATGTATTTTCAGCTCTCCTGAAATATCCCCAAAGGATATTTCATAAATATCCCCAAAGGATATTTTCTGAATCTGAAGTCTCAAAAGTGACTATCCCATTCCCCATTGCTATTGAATCGATTCTGATTCACAGTGACCCTGTAATAGAGAGTAGAACTGACCATAGGACATCTAAGGAGCTGCTGGTGGATTCAAACTGCTGACTTTTTGGTTAGCAGCCAAGGTTTAACCACCACACCACCAGGTCTCCAAAAGTGATTATAACAGGTATTTTTCTAATAATGTATGTATTAATAGGCAAAGGTATTACTATCCATTTTATTACTGAATTATATCCCTAAAAGTAAAACTAATTACAGCATGGATCATTAAAATATACCAATCATCATATATCTAAGTGCATTTAGAGATGATGCATTCATTAGAACTTCTTTTTAAGACTTACAGAAAAAAAAATGATCTTTAATCAGCTTTGGAAGAATGCTGTAGCCAAGCAGTAACTGGAGAGCAATTGATATATTAATGGCAAGGAAATACAACAAGATAATGCAGCCTCTTTGAACGAACAACTTCTGGAATCTAAACCTGCTGCAGGGAATAATCACTTACCAACTACAGAATATCCCACATCTTACTTACTACTGACAACTAACCAAAAAAAGCCAAAACCATTGCTGTCGAGTCGATTCCAGCTCATAGCGACATGACAGGTCAGAGTAGAGCTGCCCCACAGGGTTTCCAAGGAGCTGCTGACCTTTTGTATAGCACTTAACCACTATTGACAGCTTAAAAAAAAAAAAAAAAAAACACTGCCATGGAGTTGATTCCAACTCATAGTGACCCTATAGGACAGAGTAGAACTGCCCAGTAGAGTTTCCAAGGAGCACCTGGTGGATTTGAACTGCCGAACTCTTGGTTAACAGCCATAGCACCTAACCACTACTCCACCAGGTTGTCCACTGACAGCTAGGAGTACCCGGATAGATATGAATAAAAATAAAAGGAACAAGAAACACCATGATGGAAGCACAAACTTTATCAGACATGCAAAAAAGAATTTGTAGATTCTTATTATTATGTGCTTCTAGGAGTTCTGCTTCTCAATAAGTGGCGTGGGAAGAATTTGGAACAGACTCTCCAGGAAACTATGAGGTAAGTGAAATTTGCATTTAGTTACTACAATTTGTTTCTCTTTGGATGTCATCGTCTCTTTTTCTGCCTCCATCCTGTATTCAAAACCTGAAGCCTAGTCTCTGTGCCATACTCACATTTCAACATCTACTCTCAAATCCTTCATTCCACTTCAGGTAAAATGTTTAAACTTGAGAACATCTAAAGCCTTTCTCTTCAAGGGCTACTTGAATTTTAATAAGGACTAAGATCTGGAGTTAAATGAAGGAAAGACCAGAAGATGGTATACTGCACTCCCAGTTTTAAATGATCACTTTAAATATGAAAAGGAGAATAAAGAAAAAGAGAGTCTTCACAGCATAATATTCAATTCTGAGAGGGTCAAAGACACAGATTTTACTCACTATTCACGATAGCCAAAAGTGGAAGCAACCTAAATATCTATCAACAGAATAACGGATAAACACAAAATGTGGCATATACATATCATGGAATATTACTCAATCGTAAAAAGAAACAAAGTTCTGATACATGATACAACATGAATCAACCTCAAAAACATTACGCTGAGTGAAATAAGTCAGTCACAAAAGGAAAAGTATTGTATTATCCCACATACACAATATCTATAATACACAAGGAAGCTCTGATGGCATAGTAGTTAAGAGCTACAGCTGCTAACCAAAAGGTCGGCAGTTCGAAACCACCAGGCACCCCTTGGAAAACCTATGGGCCAATTCTTCTCTGTCCTATGGGGTTGTTAAATGAGTCAGAATTGACTCAACAGCAATGGGTTTGGGTTTTTTTGTTTGTTTGTTTTTTATAATACACAAATGTATAGAGACCAAAATTTATTAGCTATTACCAGGAACAAGAGTGCACTGAGTTTCTATTACGGGTGACAGAAAAATTTGGAAACAGAGGGTGGTGATGGTGACACAACATGAAGAATGTAATTAATGTCACTGAATTATACAGATAAAAAGTGTTGAAATGCAAATGTTTTATTATATATATTTTTACCACATTAAAAAAAGAAAAAATAATAATTCACGAGTCCACAGGTGAGTAATTATCTCAGGCCATTTTTCTGACATAAATTAGGCTCACTCATGTACACTTGGTATAGACTGGTGACCTAGTGTGGCCTCAACTTCAATGACTAAACTGTTTTGGATCTGTTCCATATGTCCTATCTTCTATCAGTCTAGCCTGAGAAGGTTCTCACAGAAAAGGCAGAGAAGTAAGAGAGAAAATAGAAAGACTCAAGCACTTTTTCAAGCCTCTGATTATGTCATTTTTACTAAATGCTGTTGAGCATATAAAATGGCTGAATCCAGAGTGCAGAGGTGGGCAGGGTGCCCACCCATAATGTAAGGGCACTAAAGTTACATAGCAAAGAGCAGGAATCCCGGGAGGGTTGAAAAATTAGAACCTTTTTTTTTTTTTTTAATCAATCTATTATTCAGCTTCTCTCACCCTTTCTTTCCTAACACTATTGGGGTTTTTGGTTACTTCTTTTCCACTGTGTTACTATGGGTTCATTTCTTTATTTACTGAAGTTTGTTGCCCAATAATTTCTTCATGAAAGGTGCTTGGAAATTGTATTCTGTCTGTTCTTACATGTTTAAAATGCTTTTCTATTTTTTTTTTTTTAATATTTTATGACAATTTAGCTGAGAATAAATTTTAGGAGGTACATGTTTTTCATATGAGAAATGAATGGATAGTGATTCATTATTTCCTAACATTCAAAGTTGCTATAGAAAAAGATCTACTTGACATTTTTAATTGATATGCTGCTCATAGATACATCAAGTTCTGAGAACTTCAGGCCAAAACTCAAGCTGTTTCTAAAAATATATTTGGAAGAAGTCACAAATGAACTGACTGGTTTCAGTCCTTCCTTTTATAAGAACCAGAATCTGTAGATTAATAGAAAAAAAAAAAAAAAGTTGCTGTCAAGTCAATTTCAAATCATAGGGACCCTATAGGACAGAGTAGAACTGTCCTGTAAGGTTTCCAAGGAGTGGCCGGTGGGTTTGAACTGCCAGCCTTTGGATTAGTAGCTGAGCTCTGAACTACTTGGAGCCACAAGAATTCCAAGAGAGATGAATACATAGAAAATTTGGAGATAATATGCTGTACATTTTTTGTAATAATCTGTATATTTTATACACAGTTTATGCAAAGCATCATTTTTCTTTAGTCTTTAATAAAAATATTTAATGTCAAAGTTATCCTGGAATTTCTAGACTAATTTTTTTTCTTATGATGAATTTCACTGTGTTTAGAAAGATAGTATTTTAGTACTGACCAAAGATTCTGTAGAGGAATCCTGATCAAAAGGGGGAAAATGTGGAATAGAACTAAAAATTTTCATAGACTCCAGATGTTCTGGAGCCACTGAGGCTGGATGAAGCCCCAAAACTATTGCCCTGAGATAATCTTTAAACCTTTATCCAAAAATGTCCACTGAAATGAAGTCTTCTTTAAACCAAACAATAGTTTAGCTTTATTGGTAAAGAATGTCTACCTTATTGAGCATTGTCCTATTTTAAAGAACTATCTATATGGGATCGAATTGACAACAACAATTCAAAAGGTTAGATAGTAAACTCAGGGGGCAGCAAGTTTATGTTAATGGGGGAGGAACAATTCAGAAAAGCAAGGTGAAAACAACTTGAATTTGTACAACTAGAAGTATGTAATCAGGGTCACTAAATTGTACTTGCAGAACTTATTGAATTGGTGAATGTTTTGCTGTGTATATTTTCATTAACAGTTAGAAAAAACCCAAAGACTTAAAACAAAATAAAGGCCACAGTCCCAGCGCTCAAAAGAGAGAGAGAGAGACAAAGACAAATAAGCTGTTCCTACCACATTTTTTTTTTTTTTACCCCATTAGTGGACAGAGTCGAAATACCATTTCAGCTAGTTTTCTTTTTCTCTTCCCAAATTCTCTATTTAAATGAAAATCATCAAAGGAATTGTTCTTAGAGATATCTCTTATTCATCTTCACTGCCACAGTAAATTTATTCTCTTTTGTCATTTGGAAGTTTATGGCATCCTAGAAAGAAGTAATAGTCATTCCGTGTCTTCAATCTCAATAGCTGCTGATGTATCAGCTGTCTCATTTCATAGTTATTCCTTCCTTTCAGAGTCTATTAACTTGCTGTTCCAGGCTCAGCAATCTGTAACCAACAGTAAAGACCACCACTCGTGTAAGGATTTAAGTGCTGTCTGCTAAGCTCAATAAATAGATCAAAATTTTGTTTGGTAAAATTTCCTCTTTCAATTCAATTTTGTCTGATCGTCTTGGAGGAGAATTGACTGAAATCAGCCTTGCATTTGTAATGATTAATTTATATTCCTCATCCACATGTTTTTCTTTCTACATTTATTGACTGGTTCTAACAGAAAAGTGTGTTTGTTATCTGCTTGTTCCTTCCCTAGCTGTCATTATTGAAAACTATTTGCTTTTCCCTGGTTTCTGCAAGAAAGTTGAGCTGGAATTGAAAAGTTTTACACTGGCAATACTGCACACGAAATCTATCATCCCATTATCCTCTAGAGGAACTAAAAGCACAGTGTTAGTTAAGGCTGAGCTGATTCTTGCATTCAGACAGGACTTTTGAGGTTTAGAATATATGATCAGCCTTAACAATGGAAAAGAATTTCACTGTAACTAAAAGATGAATCTACTTTGAGTAATCACCAAACTAGGTTCAGAGTTTGCTGAAGTTTTTCCAACACTGTGTCTAAAACTTAATTTGTTCTTATTCTATATGAAGTTAGCTTATCCTACTGAAAAACAGAACATTTGGGGTATCAGGGGAAGAATAACTGATCAGTTTTTGGTGGCAAGCAAATATAATTGGAAAAAACACTCACTTGACATGTACTTGTCTTATTTTATAAAGCTAATCTCTTTCCCTTTCCTGGGAGTTTCTTGCAGTATTATTATTAAACTGATCTGATGTTAGTTCTTACGTTAAAAGAGAATTATATTGTTGTAATACAATCTCTGGGTTCATTTTTCAAGGGTACATTTTACAATTCCAAGTCCAAAATGGTAAAAAACTACAAAATGTATGTTAAGGCAAAAAACGTTTGTAAAAGTGATAGAAATCCACCAATCCAGGACAAATGGACTATTAAGTCAGTAGGCACCACTCCTGTGCCTGGATACCCCGTGTAGAACCTTGATCATGGACACTGAAATAATCACCTGTGCACAATACTGTGAGAATTGCAGTGTGATTTTCTCCTTGCACCATTCTCTAGAGAAGAAAACATAAATACCATACCCCTATTTACTCCCTATAGGGCCGCTATGAGTTGGAATCGACTCGACAGCACTGGGTTTGGTTTGGTTTTTTGGTATCTACTCCCTAAGGAGGCCTGGCTGTGCAATGGTTAAGCACTCGGCTGCTAATCAAAAGGTCAGTGGTTCAAACCTACCTGCCACTCCACAGAAGAAAGATGTAGCAATGTGCTTCTGCATAGATTTAAAAAAAAATTACAGCCTTGGAAATCCTATGGGGCAGTTTTACTTTGTCCTATAGGGTTGCTGTGAGCCAGAATCCACTGAACGGCAATGGGTTTGGTGGTTATGATCTACCCCCAAGTAAGCAGAAAGCTCAGATCAACACTGCAGTGAGGCAAGAAATGTTCTCTGTCACTGCATCAATGGGAAAGTTTAGTTTTTCACAAAGCTAAAACAATAACAATCATGTAAGGTATCACATTACACTATTGCCAGTTATTCCTAGCATTGGGGATAATGCCAGGCAAGAGCTGGAAATCCTGCTTTCATTTTTTATAGGTCAAAAGCCTCCTGCCTTATATGTTCTCGTCCTTTACCAGCTACCAAGCACAACAATCTCGGGATGTCAAATGGCAGTTTCCAGCATGGAAGGAATGTGGGATCCAGGAAAAGATAGTTGGGGCTTTTAATACACATACTATAATAGTGCATTTAGCTAGGGCAAGAACAAACCTTTATTCATGAGAGCAATTTCAAACTATGGTATTTATTTTGTCTCTGGATTATTCTTTGGAATCTGGATTTCTACTCAAATGCGGCATGGTTACAAATAGTAGAACTACCTGAAACCGATAGCATGTGGTGATGTTCTCTTATGATTGAAGAGTTAGGTAGGCGCTGTCACTAATCCCATATCAATGAATGTAAATGTCTTCTCCACAAAACCATTCTGCTGTCTTTCAAAGAAAGAATGAATCAAATTGGTTGTGTGTTTTGCTTCCTTCACGGGCCCCCAGAATGCCCTGGCATGAGGCTAAAATTATGCCATTTGTACACATACTTGTTTATTAATATAGAATCCAAGCTGATTAATGAATAATTAAATATTCTTTGCTGGCAATGCCGTCATTTTCACCTTGGCTGAGGCCTTCTCACTGGTCAGATAAGAGGGAAATTGTTTTGAGAACTCTCAATGTCACTGACTTTTACAAACTCGAAGAAGCAAGAATAACAAAAAACTAATAAACTACTCATGGATACAGAGGAAACATCATCTTCTAGATGAAAGATCTGTCCAATAATAGTTCTTTTAGGAAGTTTTTATTTCCTGCATAAAACCTCTAGCCTCGGAGGACTTCAGATAGACCATAATTTCTCCTGGTCATTGTTTTCCCCATATACTTCTTTAAATCTGAGTTCCCATACCTCAAGCTAGAATTATGCACAGTTAGAAAGGATCTCGTTTCTGTGCTGAGGCTTGACAGCTTCTATAACAACATTCTTAAAAAAAAAAAAAAACTGTGTGGTCAATGACTGCAAAGTCACTTGGCAGTATGGCCATTTCTGAACAAATAAAAACAAAACAGACAACTGATTCTAAAATTGTAATCATATTTGGGAGAGTAGTCATGATTTACTTTAAAGATTGAGTGTCTCATGTGAAACAGAAAGGGTTTGAATTTATTGCCCCCGTGACCTTTTCTGTAAGCTAAGAATTTGAAAATCTTTTCCCAAAGTTAAATTTTGACTTGAAGACATATTGATTCCTTTTGTTTATTCACTCATTAACACTGTTATTGAGAAACTACTTCATGAATTCTGGACATTCACAATGGTGACTGAAACAGCGTCTTAGGCTAGGTTCTCCAGAAATGCAAAACCAGTAAAGTGTATAAATGTGTATGTATATAGACAGATTTACGTCAGGGAGACAGCTCACATGATTGTAGAAGCTGGAATGTCCCAAGCCCATGGATCAGGATAGAGGTTTCTCCTGATTCACGTAGGTGCAGGGGCTGGTGAACCCAAGACCACCAGGTTGGAGGGTAGAGCTCTTGCTCACAGACTGTGAAGGCTGATGAATCCCAAGTTCGGTAGACAAGACTGCAAGGCTTCTTCTGATTCATGTAGCTGCAGGGGCTGGTGAACCCAAGATCAGCAGGTCAGCAAGCAGGACTCTTGCTCACAGGCTGTGAGGATCAATTAATCCCAAGATTGGCAGGTAAGCTGCTAGCTGAAGTCAGGTGAACAAGAGGCATCTGCAGGACCCTGAACCAGCCAAAAACCTTGGCAAGGCGAGTAGGAAGGAAGTAGGCAGTGGAGGGCGGAGAGATGAAGGCTGAGAGGGCGGTGAGCCACCACGGGACATGCCCCCACTGGTACCATACAGCAGATTCTATTGTGGGGGTGATCACATATCAGATTTCAACAGGGAAGTGATCACAGTATTACACAACTGCCAAAATACTGAGAATCATGGCCCAGCCAAGTCAACACTCAATCTTAACCAATTCAAACAGGTAATGGAAGAAAACAAGCATTGAACAGGTATCCAAATATAAGTGATAATTTCAGATAGAGGTAGACACAAGGTACGAAATATCACAAGGTAACGGAATGTATGCCGGATGTTGGGGGTATGCTTCTCTGAGAAAGTACCATTCAAGCTAAGACGAAGCCAGTCATGCAAATATCCCAAGGAGTTGTGTTCCAGGCAGAGGGAATAGCAAATGAAAAACAAAACTTTTCTTTAGGATTGAATTAAATATAACCTATTTTCATGATAACCCATTGCTGTCAAGTTGATTCTGACTCACAGTGACCTAATAGGACAGAGTAGAACTACCCCATAGGGTTTCCAAGGCTGTAATATTTATGGAAGAAGACTGCCATATCTTTCTCCCATGGAGTGGCTGATGGGTTCAATCTGCCAACCTTTTGGTTAGCAGCAGAGCGCTTTAACCACTGTACCACCAAGGCTCCTTACTTCCATGATAACATCTATATCCATCACCCGTCTGTCAGTTTGTCCTACTGTAGTGGCTTGTGTGTTGTTATGATGCCAGAAGCTACGCCACCAGTATTTCACAAACCAGCAGGATCACTCATGATGGATAGGTTTCAGTGGAGCTTCCAGACCAAGACAGACTAGGAAAAAAGGCCTGACCATCTACTCTCAAAAATTTGCCAATGAAAACCCTATTGGTCAGAATAGAATATTGCCTGACTGGACTCAAACATGTCAACGATTTTGAAGATGATGCAGAACCAGGCAACATTTTGTTTGGTTATACATAAGGTCATTATGAGTCACAGCTGACTTGCTGATAGCTAACATCTATGTAACATGAACTTAAACAATCACTGTCCCAATATTCAGTCCCAATACTAAGAAGCCAAGAGTAGGGGGAAGAAACATAGTATCAGGATCAATTTGCTTTGCAAATAAATTTCACATGGTACACTTTTTAGTGTGTTGTTAGAAGAGTCAGGTCGTCCTTCAGCAACTGTTCTCTCTTAGATTTTGCTCTATTCTTGTTATTTCTCCAAGTCTGTCATTCTCTGCCTTGAAAACTTTGGGGATTCAACACCATTAATTTATCAAGTAACTAAACAGGCACAGTTTTCCCCTTCAGTTAAAAATAAAGCATTTCTGTTAGTTTGGAAGAACTCTTTGACACTGACTATCTATCTCTGTATAAATAATTGATCTACCGCTCAAGAAAGCAGTCTTCCTCTATTAGCATTTGCCTCTCTTCAGCTTTTGAGGCAAGACCAAAAGAAATGGAATTGTGTGGATATAATTACACGTTACAGCAGCAGTTAATGCAGTCACTATAATTCCTCCAGGAATTAAAGGCACGAACATCTATTTTCTGAATTTATTGGACCTAAGATTTATTGATTTATTTATTTTATTCCTGTAGCTGCTAGCCAAAGGATCAGCAGTTCAAATCTGCCAGGTACTCCTTGGAAACTCTATGCGGCAGTTCTACTCTGTCCTATAGGGTCGCTATGAGTCGGAATCGACTCGACAGCACTGCGTGGGTAGTCAAAATGATTTGGGAGCAAAACAGGGATAAATCACAAGCTCAGAAATAATGCGTATCAGCTTCATAATTACACTCACTGCTCGGGGGAGGGGTACCCTTTTAAACTTGCATATTGATGTTTGGCTACGATAAAGCTCCCAATGGCGTAAGTGGCTATTTCTTAACTCAATTTCTGAAAACTGTTTCGAAAAGGTGGCTGTAAATACTAAGGACCGTATTGTTCAAAAGCAACCTAAAATCCACTTTGAAAGCAATGTTAATATACTAGATGGACTGACAGTTTTTAGTCGGCTGCTTCATATGTCAAGTGATAACTTGAAGGAAAATTGTGATTAGCCTGAGTGTAAAAAGTAAAAATCTCATTCCAAAAGAAGTATCACAGAGTAATTTCAGAAAGATTCAAAAGAGTCTAAAAGAGTGTAAGGGGCAGAGTTTGTTCTTTATTTTTTTCCATATTAGTCAGACAGGAATTAAAAAAGAGTACTCCCCTTCACTCTATTTCTTTTCTCATCAGTTTCGACTCTTCCAATAAATTTCATGAAACTAGTTCCTAGTAGACACTCTCACCTTAAAATGTAAGTATCTCAAACTAAAAAAAACTAGAGAGAGAAAAATATCCAAAAGAGATACATATAAAAGATCATTTGAAGGAAGCTTAATGAATTGTCTCCTTTTTTCCTCTCTTTCTTTACATCTTCACAGGGTTGCATTAGCATGTGACTTCAGTGTGCATCCGAATATAAATTCTTTCTAGGAAAACTTTACTGTTAAAGTGAAACTTAGGCACCAAGGGTAGGAACCACCATGAAAATTTGAATGCACTCATATAGATGCTAGCATATAGATTTAACAGAGGAATAACGCTCTGAGAGTTTGAAGGTGAACTTGACCCTAAGGACTAAGGTCTGGAGTATATAAAATAGCATGGAGAAAAAGTCTACTTATTAACCTATCTATAAATGTGCCAGATATGACTGGCTATATAATAATGTGATATCTTCTCCATCTTAGAGGAGGGGTTGAATATTTGTAGAGAGAATTTTTTTTTTTTTAATTTCAGTACTACTCATACAATATTCTAATTTCAAAGGAATTTTTGCAAAGTTCAAAAGAGAGAGAGAGGATGTCACATTAAATGTATGTCATTTAAGATCCTCTTCTTGTTTAATAAGAAAAAGTGCTCTCTAGACTAAGAATGTAAGTCCACAGTCTTTGAGATTTAAAAAAATCTGGCTGGAAAGGACCTTGCTGCACTGACCTCATTGTAATAATGAAAATATCCCATTGATGCAGTTTGACTTCTGCGCTCAGGTCGGAGTTTGCACATGAGCCTCAATTATCTAATAAATACAAAAATGCATTTTTATCGTTAAACACAGCACAGTGCGGACCAATGACTAATTGTTACCTCCATGTCTTTAGGTAACCTTTAGTACCAGGATGGGTAACATCTTCTGATGAGAACCTGACATTGTGGTGGTATCATGTGGTAAAATACTGGTGACACAGCACCTGGCTCTGCTGTTAGGATTGGATAGAAGGGCAGCTTCCAACTACACATGGAACATTAACAGCTTCCCGAGCTCTATAACTGCAAATGAACCGTAATTTAGGGTAATCATTTCCTTGGCCCCCAATTTTGTTTTCTGAACTGCTGTTGTTGTTACTGTGGTCAGGTGGTGTCAATTCTGACTCATAGCAACCCTATGTACCACAGAATGAAACACTGCTGGGTCCTCTACCATCCTCACAATCGTTGGTATGCTTAAGCCATTTGTTGCAGCCACTGTGTCAGTTCATCTCATTGAGGGTCTTCCTCTTTTTCGCTGACCCTCTACTTCACTAAGCATGATGCCCTTCTCCAGGGATTGATCCCTCTTGACAACATGTCCAAAGTATGTGAGATTTAGTCTCGCCATCCGTGCTTCCAAGGAGCACTCTTGTTGCATTTCTTCCAAGACAGATATGTTTGAACTGCTAATAGAGATAAAATGAAATGTTCTTTTTGATGATGAATGTGATGCCATTCATCTTCAATTTGTCATTCTAGACGATTGTCCAACTCAAATGTCCAATAGCAGCCCATTTGAGCTCAATAATGCACATATCAGTGATAGGGCCTGTCAGGGTAATATCCATATGTCTACAAGGGAGACCAGTTAATATGACTATTACTCAAACTTATGCACCAACCTCTAATGCCAAAGATGAAGAAATTGGAGATTTTTACAAACTTCTGCAGTCTGACATTGATAAAACACGCAGTAAAGATGCATTCATAATTACTGATGGTTGGAATATAAAAGTTGGAAACAAAGAGGAAGGATTAGCAGTTGGAAAATACAGCCGTGGTGATAGAAATGATGCCAGAGATTGCATGATAGAAATTTGCAAGACCAATGACTTCTCCATTGCAAATATCTTTTTTTACCAACATAAATTGTGACTATACACGTGGACCTTGCCTGATGGAATACACAGGAATCAAATCGACTACATCTGTGGAAAGACACAATGAAGAAACCCAATATCATCAGTTAGAACAAGGCCAGGGGCCAACTGCGGGACACACCATCAATTGCTCATATGTAAGTTCAAGTTGAATTGAAGCTGAAGAAAATTAAAACAAGTTGACAAGGGCTAAAGTACAAGCTTGAGTATACCCCACCTGAATTTAGAGACTATCTCAAGAGTAGATTTGACGCATTGGGCACAATGACCGAAGACCAGACAGCTTGTGGGATGACATTGAGGAAGTCATATGTGAAGAAAGCAAAAGCTCACTAAAAAGACAGAAAAGAAAGAAAAGACCAAAATGGATATCAGAAGAGACTCTGAAACTTGCTCTTCAACTAGAGTAGCTAAAGCACATAGAAAAAATGATGAAGTAAAAGAGCTGAACAGATAATTGCAAAGGGTGCCTCAAGAAGACAAAGTAAAGTATTATGATGAAATATGCAAAGCCCTGGAGTTAGAGAACCAAAAGAGAAGAATAGGCTTGGTGTTTCTTAAGCTGAAAGAACTGAAGAACAAAATTCAAGGCTTGAGTTGCAATATTAAAGGATTCTATGAGCAAAAAATTGAATGACACAGGAATTATCAAAAGAAGATGGAAGGAATTTAGAGAGTCACTACCAAAAAGAACTGGTTGACATTCAGCTATTTCAGGAAGTAGCATATAATCAAGAACCGATTATATTGAGGGAAGAAGTCCAAGTTGCACTGTAGGTGTTGGCAAAAAACAAGGCCTCAGGGACTGAAGGAATACTAATAGAAATGTTTTAACGAAGGAACTCAGTGCTGCAAGAGCTCACTCATCTGTGCCAAGAAATTTGGAAGACAGCTACTGGGCCAACTGACTGGAATAGATCCATATTCATGTACATTCTAAAGAAAGATGATCCAACAGAATGCAGAAATTATCAAATAATATCATTACTATCACACTCAAGTAAAATTATACTGAAGATAATTCAAACTCAGCTATAGCAATACATTGACAGGGAACTGCCAGAAAATCAAGCTAGATTCAGAAGAGGACATGGAACAAGGGATATCATTACTGATTTCAGATGCATCTGGGCTAAAGCAGAGAAAACCAAAAAGATGTGTTTTATTGACCATGCAAAGACATTTTACTGTGTGGATCATAACAAATTATGGATAACATTGTGAAGACTGGGAATTCCAGAACAGTTAACTATGCTAACACAGAGCCGATACATAGTCTAAGAGGTAGTCGCTGAAACAGAAGAAGGGAATGCTGCATGGCTTAAAATCAGGAAAGGTGCGTGTCCAGGTTGTATCATTTCACTATATTTATTCATTCTATATACTGAACAGATAATCGAAGAAGCTGGATTATATGAAGAACAGGGCATCTGGATTGGAGGAAGACTCAATAACAACCCGCTTTATGCAGATGACACAACCTTGCTTGCCGAAAGTGAAGGGAATGTGAAGCACTTACTGATGAAGATCAAAGACCACAGCCTTCAGTATGGATTACACCTCAATGTAAAGAAAACAAAAATCCTTACAACTGGACCAATAAGCAACATCATGATAAGTGGAGAAAAATTGAAGTTGTCAAGGGTTTTGCTTTAGTTGGATCCACAATCAATGCCCAAGGAAGCAGCAGTTAAGAAATCAAACAATGTATTGCATTGGGCAAAACTGCTGCAAAAGACCTCTTTCAGTGTTTGAAAGCAAAGATGTTACCTTGAGGACTAATTGTGCCTGACCCAAGCCATGGAATTTTCAATCTCCTCATGTGCTTACAAAAGTTGGACAATGAATAAGGAACACTGAAAAAGAATACATGTCTTTAATTATGGTATTGGTGAAGAATACTGAATATACCATGGACTGCCAGAAGGACAAACAAGCCTGTCTTGGAAGAAGTACAGTCAGAATGTTCCTCAGATGCAAGTATGTCTAGACTTCATCTCACATACTTTGGACATGTTATCAGGAGGGACCAGTCACTGGAGAAAGACATCATCCTCGATAACAGAGGGTCAGTGAAAGAGAGGAAGACTCTCAATGAGTGACTGCTACCATGGGCTCAAACCTAGCAATGATTGTGAGGATGATGCGGGACAGGGCAGTGTTTTGTTCTGTTGTGCATGGGTCGCTATATGTTACAACCGACTTGACATCACCTAACAACAACAAAAACAAACAGAGATTAATAATTTGATGTTATTTGATTTCCTTTGTTCATTTAAGAATTGTAGAATACAAATAAGCCAAAGGAATCTATAAGGACATTGGCCCATCAATGGACAGAGCAAAGTAAGATGGAGCCTGATTATGAGTCTTGGTTACATCATTTACACTCTTCACCTTCTTTAATACTTTTTTAAGATTCTCTCCCTCAGCCTAAAATGAGGATGGTAAGGCCTGTTCCTTACTTCCCAGAACATGCCAAGTATCTTCCCATATTAGTATGTTTGCACTAACTGTTGATTTTACCTGGAAGGAATGTTCTCCAAATGTGTACATGGCTAATCCCCTCTATATCTTCAAGTTTTTGCACAAACAGCCTCTTCTCAAAGAGATCTTTGTGGACACACTATTTAAAAAGGCAGGCTACCCTCCTTCATCCCCAGGACTTTTTGATCCTCTTTCCCTGGTTTATTATTATTATTTTCAGATTACTTCCTCTAACCAGCTACCAAACCAATCCAAATCCAGCGACCTTATAGGACAGTGTAGAACTGCCCCATACGGTTTTCAAGGGTGTATTCTTTACAGAAGCAGACTGCCACATCTTTCTCCTGTGGAAGAGTTGTTGAGTTTGAACTGCTGACCTTTAAGTTAGCAGCCAAGCACTTACCCACCACATCACCACGGCTCCTTTCTAATCAGCTACATATCTGTCTTATTTATTATGTTTGTTGTTTATTCTTGCTTTTCTGGAGTATAAATTCTGTAAGGATGGAAATTTTTGTGCTTTATTTTCTGATATGCCTGGCTCATAGTGAGTGCTCATGTTGAATAAATGTTGAACCAATTCAGTAATAGACTTATAGTACATTTAGCAATTAAGTTTTATTGTGCATATGACATCTTTTTATCATCTAAAAAATCTATGCTAAAGAAATATTCCCAAAGTTAAAAAGGTGAAAGAGAAGAAAGAACAAAGTTGCACATACAGCACACACATTTTAGTTATCCTATTTTTCTTTGTTCCACCTCATTATTAGGGGTGACCTTTGTTGAAGACCAAATCTCCACACCAGGAAAAATTGTAGAGGACAGACTTCACAGTATGATAGGAAAAGTGAATACGTCTTTGAGTCTGATTTTGTTAGGTGTCCTAACAAATTATTCATAGTATAGCAGTCTCTTCTAAAAATCCACTGATTTAGAATTTCATTATTTTAGCTGTAATGGCCACTGATCTTGGCCATTGATCTTATTTTTTTTCATCATTGAAATCCTTGTTATTTCAGCACACAGCTGGAAGACATGCATTGCATAACAAGAAGTCAGAGCAACTCAGAAATGGCAGCCTCTCTTGTCAAAGAAAATTAATTCTGTAGAATATTCCACATTTCTGGGCTCCAAACCACTCAAAGTAAATGATCCAGTTTTACAAGTGACGAGTGATGACCCCCATGATGCTCTAGATAGAGATTTCCCAGGAGAAAATTATGTAAACTATAGGTGAGTGTCAATACTTATCCAGATTCATAATTTAGATTGTGATTTATAGGCTTCAATTACTAGCCACTTATCTTTTAGGATGGCAGTTTAAACTCACATGTTTGTTTCAAAAGAAAATGATGAAAACAACTAATATGCTCATGTTCAGATGGTATTTTAGAAATAATTTTGCCACTGGAGGCAAAATAGTTTTATTAAAAAAAAAAAAGGACAAGGACAGTAGATGGTAGATGCTTCACCTTTATAAAGACAAATGATAAAGAAGAACAAAAACTCAAAGTAAAGGAATGGAGTGGATCTCAGTAGACCCTGCCTCAATCTCCTGGTTTAAAAACACAGGGATTTGAATGTAAACAACTGCTTAGACCTACCAGTTGCCTTCCAGTTGATTCTGACTCACGAAGAACCCATATGTGCAGAGTAGAACTGCACTCCATTGAGTTTTCACTCAATCTTCTAAAAAATAATTTTTAATGATCTAGATTTAAGAACAACAAATCAGCTTTGTAAATGAATACTTGTATTAAAGATATACTCATTTTTGTTATAAAATAGAGCATATACTCTAAGGCTAAAGAGCCCACACTTGGATTAGGTCACTTGCTCAGAATCTCCCCAAGTATAGCCACCACCACCACCACCAGTCGGTGCCGTTGAATCTATTCTGACTCATGGCAACCTCATGTGTGTTAGAGTAGATCTATGCTCCACAGGGTTTTCAATGGCTGATTTTTAAAAATTTAATTTTTATTGTGCTTTAAGTGAAAGTTTACAAATCAAGTCAGTCTCTCCTACAAAAATTTATACACACCTTGCTATACCCTCCTAATTGCTCTCCCCCTAATGAGACAGCACACTCCTTCCCTCCACTCTCTCTCCTTGTGTCCATTCAGGCAGCTTCTGCCCCGCTCTGCCCTCTCATCTTCCCTCCAGACAGGAGATACCAAAACAGTCTCATGTGTCTACTTGATCCAAGAAGCCCGTTCTTCACCAGTAACATTTTCCATCCCATATTCCAATCTCAATCCCTGTTTGAAGAGGTGGCCCCAGGAAAGGTTCCTGTCTTGAGCTAAAAGAAGGTCTGGGGACCATGATCTCTGGCGTCCTTCTAGTCCCAGTCTGATCATTAAGTCTGGTCTTTTTTCAAGAATTTGAGGTCTGCATCTCACTGCTCTCCTGCTCCCTCAGGGGTTCTCTGTTGTATTGCCTGTCAGAGCAGTCATTTGTTGTGGCCAGACACCATCTAGTTCTTCTGGTCTCAGGCTGATGTAGTCTCTGGTTTATGTGGCCCTTCCTGTCTCTTAGGCTCATAGTTACCTTGTGTCTTTGGTGTTCTTCATTCTTCCTTGCTTCAGGTGGGCTGAGACCAATTGATGCATCTTAGATGGCCGCTTGCTAGTGTTTAAGACCCCAGACGCCACTCTCCAAAGTGGGATGCAGGATGTTTTCTTAACAGATTTTATTATGTTAATGGCTGGTTTTTTAGAAGTAGATTTTCAGGCCTTTCTTCTGAGTTGCCTCTGAATGAACTCAAAGCTTCAGCCTTTTGGTTAGTAGCTAAGGGTGTTAACCATCTGGATTATCTATATACTCGCCCCTCCCAAGTATAGAGAGAGATATTAATAGCAATGATCACAGCTCAAGTGCCTACTGAAGTTAGATAAATAAAGTGATATCTGAAGCAGCCCTTGTATGACAACAGTGTGGGGACAGGGAATATCTGGATAATGAATTCAAAGAAAATTGTTTTAAAAATTGTGAACAGTGTATTAGTAGGCTGATTCGGTTTCTAAATTGCCAATATTTGACCTCTCTTTCATAATCATATAAGTAAAAGAGATCAACAAAGTTTCCACTCCCAGAATAAAGGAAAGGTCTATCTCAAAGAAAAATTCCATTCCCCTCATAGAAGGCAGACATATCTAGCACACTCGAAAATGACAGTTTTTGAC
The DNA here is from genome assembly GCF_030014295.1 of Loxodonta africana. NCBI lineage: Eukaryota > Metazoa > Chordata > Mammalia > Proboscidea > Elephantidae > Loxodonta > Loxodonta africana. The sequence continues at coordinate 67,709,095 of NC_087343.1, forward strand.
ATTCAGTGATTTTGAAACCCATTTTCTACCATATACACCACTATATATGTACATATCTGTAAAAAAAAAATATGATTATTTGAATTTTTTATTCTGCTTTAGGTGAAAGATTACAACTCAAGTTAGTTTCTCATACAAAAATTTATACACACATTGTTATGTGACACTAGTTGCTCTCCCTATAATGTGACAGCACACTCCTCCTTTCCACCTTGAATTTCCTGTGTCCATCCCACCAGCTCCTAATCCTTCCCGCCTTCTCATCTCACCTCCAGATGGGCACTGCTCATTTAGTCTCATGTATCTAGTTGAACCAAGAAGCATACTCTTCACGAGTATCATTTTATGTCTTATAGTCAAGTCTAATCTTTGTCTGAAGGGTTGGCTTCGAGAATGGTTTTAGTTCTAGGTTAACAGAGAGTCCAGGGGCCATGTCTTCTGGGATTCCTCCCATCTCAGTCAGACCATTAAGTCTGGCCTTTTTACATAAATTTGAGTTTTGCATCCAGCTTTTCTCGAGCTCCGTCAGGGACTCTCTGTTGTGATCCTTGTCAGGGTGGTCATTGGTGGTAGCCGGACACCATCTATTTCTTCTGGTCTCGGGCTGATGGAGTCTCTGGTTATGTGGCCGTTTTTCTCTCTTGGGCTAATATTTTTCTTGTGTCTTTGGTGTTCTTCATTCTCCTGTGCTCCAGGTGGGTTGAGGCCAATTGATGCATCTTGGATGGCCATCTGCTAGCTTTTAAGGCCCCATATACCACTCATCAAAGTGGGATGCAGAACATTTTGTTAATAAACTTTGTTATGCCAATTGACCCAGATGTGCCACAAAACGATGGTCCCCAGACCCCCACCCCTGCTACTGTGTCCCTTGAAGTGTTTGCTTGCATTCAGGAAACTTCTTAGCATTTGGTTTAGTCCAGTTGTGCTGACTTCTCCTGTATTGTGTGTTGTCCTTCCCTTCACCTAAGATAATTCTTGTCCACTCTTTAATTAGTGAATTCCCTTCTCCCCCTCAATCACCTTCCTAATCATCAAAGAATGTTTTCTTCTGTGTTTAAACCTTTTCTTGAATCCTTATAATAGTGGTTTCATACAATATTTGTCCTTTTGCAACTAATTTCACTCAGCATAGTGCCTTCCAGATTCATCCATGTTAAGAGGTGTTTCACAGATTCATCATTGTTCTTTATCGTTGTGTAATATGCCATTGTGTGAATATACCATAATTTATTTATCCATTTGTCCCTTGATGGGCACCTAGGTTGTTTCCATCTTTTTGTTTTTGTGAATAGTGCTGCAATGAACATGGCTGTGCATATGTCTACTTGTGTGATGGCACTTATATCTCTAGGATATATTCCAAAGAGCAGGATTGCTGGATCCTATGGGAACTGCTAGAAATTCAGGCCAGCTTCAGAAGAGAACATGGAACCAGGGATATCATTGTTAATGTCAGATGGATCCTGGCTGAAAGCAGAGAATACCAGAAGGATGTTTACCTGTGTTTTATTGACTATGCAAAGGCATTCGACTGTGTGGATCATAACAAACTATGCATAACATTGCGAAGAATGGGAACTCCAGAACACTTAAATGTGCTCATGAGGAAGCTTTACGTAGATCAAGAGGCAGTTATTTGGACAGAACAAGGGGATACTAATTGGTTTAAAGTCAGGAAAGATGTGCGTCAGGGTTGTATTCTTTCACCATACCTATGCAATCTGTATGCTGAACAAATAATCCAAGAAGCTGGACTATATGAAGAAGAACAGGACATCAGGTTTGGAGAAAGACTCATTAACAACCTGCATTATGCAGATGCCACGACCTTGCTTGCTGATAGTGAAGAGGACTTGAAGCACTTACTAATGAAGATCAGAGACCATAGCCTTCAGTATGCATTGCAACTCAACATAAAGAAAACAAAAATTCTCACAACTGAACCAACGAGCAACACCATGATAAATGGAGAAAAGGTTGAAGTTGTCAAGGATTTCGTTTTACTTGAATCCACAACCAACAGTCATGGAAGCAGCAGTCAAGAAATCAAAAGATGCATTGCGCTGGGCAAATCTGCTGCAAAGAACCTCTTCAAAGTGTTGAAGAGCAAAGATGTCACCCTGAAGACTAAGGTGCGCCTGACCCAAGCCATGGTATTTTCAATTATATCATATGCATGTGAAAGCTGGACGATGAATAAGGAAGACGGAAAAAAGAATTGAGGCCTTTGAACTGTGTGTTGGCAGAGAATATTGAATATACCATGGACTGCCAAAAGAATGAACAAATCTGTCTTAGAAGAAGTACAGCCAGAATGCTCCTGAGAGGCAAGGATGGCGAGACTGCGTCTTACATACTTTGGACATGTTGTCAGAAGGGATCAGTCCCTGGAGAAGTACATCATGCTTGGCAGAGTACAGGTTCAGTGGAAAAGAGGAAGACCCTCAACGAGGTGGATTGACACAGTGGCTGCAACAATGAGCTCAAGCATAACAACGATTGTAAGGGTGGCTCAGGACCAGGCAGTGTTTTGTTCTGTTGTGCATAGGGTCGCTATGAGTTGGAGCTGATTTGAAAGCACCTAACAACATAAACAACAATGGTACTTCTATTTCTAGATTTTTAAGGAAGTGCCAAATGAATTTCCAAAGTAGTTGTACCATTTTACATTCCCATCAGCAGTGTATAAGTGTTCCAGTCTCTCCCCAACCTCTCCAACATTTATTATTCCGTGTTTTTTTGGATTAATGCTAGGCTTGTTGGGGTGAGTTGGTATCTTATTGTAATTTTGATTTGCATATCACTAACGGATAACGATTGTGAGCATTTCCTCATGTATCTGTTAGCCACCTGAATGCCTTCTTTGGTGAAGTGCCTGTTCATATCCTTTGCCCATTTTTTAATTGGGTTATTTGTCTTTTTGTTGTTGAGGTTTTGCAGTAACCTCTAGATTTTAGAGATTAGACCCTGTAGGGTTATGTCACAGCCAAAAATTGCTTCCCAGCCTGTAAGTTGTCTTTTTACTCTTTTGGTGAAGTCTTTTGATGAGCATAAGTGTTTGATTTTTAGGAACTCTCAGTTACCTAGTTTCTCTTCTGGTGTTTGTGCATTGTTGGTTATGTTTTGTATTCTGTTTACGCCATGTGTTATGGCTCCTAGCATTGTCTCTATTTTACTTCCATGATTTACTCCCCCTCCCATAACCATCAAAGATTGTTTCTTTTTGTGTGTAGGCCATTTCATAAGTTTTTATAGCAGCAGTCTTATATAACAAGTTTTTAATTTTTTGAAGATCCCGGTTATCTAGCTTATCTTCTGGAGTTTGTGTGTTTTTAGTTATGGTTTGTGTCCTGTTAATGCTGTGTATTAGGGCCTCTAGTATTGATCCTATTTTGTCATCTATGGTCTTTATATTTTTCAGTTTTATGTTTAGGTCTTTGATCCATTTTGAAATAGTTTTTTGTGTGGTGTGAAGTATGCGTCCTGTTTCATTTTTTTGCAGATGGACATACAATTTTGCCAGCATCATTTGTTAAAAAGACTCTTTTCCCCATTTGATGGGCCTTGGGTCCTTATCAAAGATCAGGTGACCTTAGTTGAATGGATTCAGATCTAAGTTTCCAATTCTCTTCCATTGGTGAATGTATCTGTCATTGTTCTTGTACCAGGCTGTTTTGACTACCATAGCTATAAAGTAGGTTCTGAAGTCAGTTAGTATAAGTCCTCCTACTTTATTCTTTATCAATAGTGCTTTCGATGGCACTGGACTGGGCTGGGCTATCCAGGGCCTCTTCTAATTCTAGGAATTTTTTTTGTTCCCTCTTTGATACCTTCTATTACTGAATTGTTTTTAAGCAAGGAGTTATTTATTTTCCATGTATTTGATATTTTTTCCTTGTTTTATTATTGATTTCTACTTTTATGGCATTGTGATCAGGAAGAATGCTCTGTATTGTTTCGATATTTTGTATTTTATTGAAGGTTGTTTTGTGGCCTGAAATGTGGTCTATTCTGAAAAATGTTTCATGTGTATCAGAAAAGAATGTATATTTTGCTGCTGTTAGGTTGAGTGTTCTCTATATAACTATGAGGTCAAGTTGGTTGATTTTGATCTTTATACCTTCTGTATCTTTCTTGAGTTTCTGTCTAGATGTTCTGCCCTTTACCAAGAGTGGTGTGTTGAAGTCTCCTACCATTATTGTGGAACTGTGTATTTCTCTTTTTAGTGTTGTTAGAGTTTATTTTATGTAATTTGGAACCTTGTCGCTTGGTGTGTAGATATTTATTAAGGTTATGTTTTGGTGGTGGATTGTCCCTTTAATCATTATATAATGACCTTCCTTGTCTTTCATGATTTATTTTTCCTTAAAAAAAAAAAAGTTTCTGTTGTGTTGATTCCAACTCATAGTGACCCTACAGGACAGAGTAGAACTGCCCCATAGGGATTCCAAGAAGCAGCTGGTAGATTTGAACTGCCAACCTTTTGGCTAGCAGCCAAGTTCTTAACTGCAACACCACCAGGGCTCCTGATTTTGCCTTAATGTCTATTTTATCTGAGATAAGTATTGCCACTCCTGTCCTTTTATAGTTACTACTGGATTAATATATATTTTTTCCATCCTATGATTTTTGGCATATTTATGTATTTATGTCTAAGGTGTGTCTCTCGTAGAGTCATACTTTTTTTTATCCATTCTACTACTCTATTTACAGGTGCATTTAATGCATTTACATTCGGTGTGATTATCTATTAAGTATGAGTTTATTGCTGTCATATTGTTGCACTTTTTTTGTGTGGTGCTGATGTTTTCTTTGTTCCTCATAGTTTCCTGTGCTGAGTTCTTTTTGTTTGTGGATTTTCTTTTCTTTGTTATTACAGATTTTGAGTTTACTGAGACTGTTTTTCTTTTTTATTCTGATCAGTAGGTTTGTTAACTTCACATTTATCCTTATTTTCCTAAATTTGAATCAGTCTTTTATTACTTGATATTGCCTTCAGTTCCTCCTATTTGAAAGTCCTATACTTACAGTGTTTATTCCCCCTTTTATTGTTTTGATGTTGCTATTGTTTACAGATAGACATCTGTTTTCCTGCTTCAAGTCTTATGCTTTGTTTTATTATTGAGAGTTCTTTATCTAGACTGACATCTGGCTGATCCTGTCCTGAGTCCTAGACTCTGGTTGTTGTCTGATGTTGTTAGTTCTCTAATGGAAGGACTCCCTGTAATATTTCTTGTGAACTTGGATTGGTTTTTACAAATTCCCTTAACGTCTATTTATCTGAAAATGTCTTAATTTTGCCACCACATTTGAGAGAGAGTTTTGCAGGATATATTATTCTTGGTTGGCAGTTTTTTTTTTTTTTTTTTCTTTTAAGGTTTTATATATGTCATCCCATTGCCTTCTTGCCTTCATAGTTTCTGCCAAGTAATCAGAGTTCAGTCTTATTGTTTCTCCTTTGTAAGTTACTTTTCATTTTTCTGGAGCTTCTCTCAGGATTCTTTCTTTGTTTTTGGTTTTGGCAAGTAAGATTATGATATGTCTTTGTGACTGTCTTTTGAGTTCTATCCTATATGGAGTTTGCTGAGCTTTTTGGATGGTCAGCTTTTCGTCTTTCATGATACTTGGGAAGTTTTCTGCCAGCAAATCTTCAACAATCTTCTCTGTCTTTTCCATTTTCTCTGTTCATGTTGGAACTCCAATCACATGCAAATTTTGCCTCTTGAATGTTTCCCACATAATTCTTGGGGTTTGTTCATTTTTTTTTCTTCATTCTTTTCTCTGATTTTTCCTCAGACACAATGGCATCCATGGATTCATCTTCAATCTCACTGTTTTTGTCTTTCATTGTTTCAAATTTGCTCCTAAAACCTTCTATTGAGTTGTCTGTTTCTGAAATTTAGTTTTTTATCTTTGGATTTCTAGTCACTGTTTTGTATGATTTCTAATAGTTTATTTTGACATTTTTATATTGTATTATTCTTCCAAATTCTTCTATAGCTTTGTGTTTTCCTTGATTTAGGCTATGGTTTTGTCTGTACTTCCATGATTTTGTCTATTTTTTCCTTGACCTCTTTCCTAATCTTTTGGAGAGCCAGTAATACTAGGCTTTTGAATTCCATATCAGGTAGTTTCACTGCCTATTATTCTACCAGAATGTCATCTGATTCTTTATTTTGGCCACTTACTGGAGCCATCTTGCTCTCCTTTTTTTACATTTTTAGATATTGTCTGCTGTCTCCAAGACATTAAGGTATTATTTTCTGTATTTATTGAGTGTGTGTTTGTTTGTTTTGTCCTGATTCTGTGTTTTGTTTTGATATGTCAGAGCAGGAAGGCCAGGTGCCCTTTGCTGCTTGCTCATCTGTGGGGACAATAGCTCTTACTAACTTGTCTAAGTGGGCAGGTCAGCAGCAAGCAGGGTGAGTTTGCTTCGCTGTACACTGTTTTGGTGAGGTGGCTAAGGGCGGACTGGATGGGCCCTGTCTGCTTTCTGATGTTGGTCCAGTGTTGTGGGAGTAGTCACAGCTCCTCGCCATATATGCGGGGGTGTTGGACAGGGTATGGTATGGGCTCACTTCCCTCCTTTCAGCAGCTGTTTGAATGGTGGGGAGAAGGAGAAGTGTGGGCCAGTTGCAGCTGCAGGCCTGTGACGGGGATGCTCTAGTCACAGCCGTGTGACAAGGGCTGGCAGAAAGTGGCCGTGGGATATGGGGCTAGGTGGGAGGAACAAAGAAAAGAGACAGGAAGAAAAAAAGGGGGTAGCTGGTGGGTGGGCGCAGAGCAGACCTGGGGGCCAGTGGGAAGGGGGGCGATAGTGCATGTGGTTAGATGGGAGTTAAAAAGCAGTGGACTGGTGGCTTTCTAGATGTGACAGTGTGGCATGGCCTGACAGGAAGAGGGGAAGGTAGCTTATGGGACTAGATGAGAGGGAAAGGAAAAAATAAAATTAAAAATGGCTTGGCAGAGGCTGGCATGTAGGGATGGTTGGGGGCAGATGGAACCCAGGACATTGGTGGGCTGGTAGCTCTCAACCTGCAATGGTGAGGGCAAGATGGGGTAGAGGTCACATACAGGGCTAGGTGGGAGAGAGAATGAAAAGGTAGAAAGGGGAAAAAGAAAATAAAAAACAATGGCATGGCAGGAGCCTGTGGGTGGGGGCAGAGTGAACCCAGGCTGGCAGTGGGCTGGTGTGTCTCTAGGCTTGTCTAGCCAAGGCAGTGTGGTGTGGCCCAACAGGAAGTGGTAGAGGTGAGGTATGGGCTAGGTGGGAGGGAGAAAGAAAGAGAGGAAAAGAAAAAAAAAAAGGTGTGCCAGGAGCTGGCAGAGGGGAGTGGCGTGGATTCGGGCTGGCAGTGGCCTGCTAGCTGTCTAGCCAAGGCAGCTTAGCATGGTCTGCCAGAAGGGGTGGAGGTGGTATACAGTGCGAAAGGATGAGGGGTGGGAAAGTGTGTCTCTCTGGTTACCGGGTACTCTGTCTCCTGTTGAGAGCTCTTTGACAAGATGGCAACGCTATGCTGTGTTAGTTGGCAGGGGACCTACACTCCGTATCTCTCCTCATTCTGTTTTCCTTCAGTTTCTTCTTCCATTCAGTGTTTGATCTATTTTTTAATACCTTCATTTGATGCTCAGGGTTCCAGAATTGACGTTCATATCTATTTTACTTGGTTTTCAGGTCTTTGCTGCAGAGGGACAGCATGATGTACCTGTCTAGGGTGCCATGTTGGCTTCCCCTACTGCTAGCTAGAATTTAGTTGAAAAATTTTACATCTATGTTCATAAATGATACTGGTTTGTAATTTTCTTTTTTTGTAATGTCTTTGCCTGGTTTAGATATCAGAGTTATGCTGGTTTCACAGAAAGAGCTCGAAAGTGTTTCTTCCTTTTCTGTGTTCTTAGAGAGTTTGAGTAGGGTTGGTGTCAACTCTTCCCTGCAAGTTTCGTAGAATTCTTCAATGTAGCCATCTGGTCCCGGGGTTTTTTTGTTGGCAGTGTTTTGATGGCATTTTCAATCTCTTCTTTTTTGATGGGTCTCTTTAAATTTTCTACCTCTGTTTGTGTTTCTTTGGGTAGTAGTGTGTTTCTGGGAATTTGTCCATTTCATCTAGGTTTTAAATTTGTTAGAGTACAATTTTTCATAGTAATCTGTTACGATCTTCTCTATCTCTGTTGGATCAGTCACCAATTCCATTTCTTAATTTGAAATTAAGACTCTTTTGTTTTGTTTTTCTTTCTTTTATCAATCTAGCCAATGGTTTGTCTATTTTATTGATCGTTTCAAAGAACCAACTTCTGATTTCGTTGATTCTTTGTATTGTATTTCTATTATTTCTGCTCTGATCTTTATTATTTCATATTTCTGGTAGATTTTGATCTCTTTTGCTCTTCCCTTTCTATTTGCTCAAGTTGTTGTTTTAAGTTAATGATTTTCGGTCTTTCTCTTTTTTTAATGTTGGAATCTATTGCTGTGAATTTCCCTTTGAATACTGCTTTTGCTGTGTCCCAGAGGTTTTGATATGTTGTGTTTTCATTTTCATTTGATTCTAGGAAGTTTTTTTAATTTCACTTTTGATTTTTTCTATCCCCATAATAACTATATGGCTTTGAACTTAATTAATTATGCCAGGAGTATTTTCTACTGACCTCCCTACTCTTCCTTTCTCATTTATACCAAATCATATGTAAGTATCTAGTGTGGTTTTTCCTGTGTTCAATAATTTTTCGGTGGATTACTCTTTTGACCAACTCCTTATCTTCAATCTTGATTCCTCTTAATAGTTTGCTGTGTCTTGGAAGCCCTCCCAGTTTGCTTTCTAATTTTTTCCTCTTGTCCTCAGTTAAATTCCCTTTGTCTTTAACCACCATTCCTAACCTACACTATTGCCCTCTTTCCTGGTATGACTATTATGAACAATAGGTGTGTGTGTTACATGCAATAACAATTATATGAATATTTCACTTTCATGCTTAGTTGTGGAGCCCTCTAACATCCTAAGCATTCTTCAATTTGTATCCCTCTTATTTACCAATTCTATTACTTATCTTTGCTCCTTTTTTTCTTTCATATCCCTACTGTTCTAATTCAGAATGGATGACCTAAACCTACTTCTTTCAGTGGCTCCAAGAGATAAACCTGATTTTTTAAAATCATCCAACCTTTCCTTTACTCTTTGAGTAAACTAGATTTTTAGTGACAGAGTGTTCCAGATTCAAGCCTTTTTTAAATTTCCTTTGGAAATTATTAGAAGAATATTTCCACTAAGATTTTACTTCACCTCAGTCCATGAAAATCCCTATTCCAAATGTGATATCCTCTTCTATTTATCTTACCTGTTCTTTGGTGAAATAATTTATTTCACTAATTTGTTGTTGTGAAGTGCTGTCAAGTCGGTTCTGACTCATAGTGACCCTATGCACAACAGAACGAAACACTGTCCAGTCCTGCGCCATCACTACAATCGTTGTTATGCTTGAGCTCATTGTTGCAGCCACTGTGTCAATCCACCTTGTTGAGGGTCTTTCTCTTTTCCTTTGACCCTGTACTGTGCGAAGCGTGATGTCCTTCTCCAGGGACTGATCCCTCCTGACAACATGTCTAAAGTATGTAAGAAGCAGTCTCGCCATCCTTGCCTCTAAGGAGCATTCTGGCCACACTTCATCCAAGACAGATTTGTTCGTTCTTTTGGCAGTCCATGATATATTCAATATTCTTCGCCAACACCACGATTCAAAGGCGTCAACTCTTCTTCAGTCTTCCTTATTCATTGTCCAGCTTTCACATGCATATGATGCAATTGAAAATACCATGGTTCGGGTCAGGCACACCTCAGTTTTCAGGGTGACATCTTTGCTCTTCAACACTTTGAAGAGGTCCTTTGCAGCAGATTTGCCCAATGCAATGCATCTTTTGATTTCCTGACTGCTGCTTCCATGGCTATTGATTGTGGATCCAAGTAAAATGAAATCCTTGACAACTTCAATCTTTTCTCCATTTATCATGGTGTTGCTCGTTGGTTCAGTTGTGAGAATTTTTGTTTTCTTTATGTTGAGGTGTAATCCATACCGAAGGCTGTGGTCTTTGATCTTCATTAGTAAGTGCTTCAAGTCCTCTTCACTTTCAGCAAGCAAGGTTGTGTCATCTGCATAACGCAGGTTGTTAATGAGTCATCCTCCAATCCCAATGCCCCGTTCTTCATATAGTCCCTCTTCTCTTATTATTTGTTCAGCATACAGATTAAATAGGTACGGTGAAAGAATACAACCCTGACGCACACCTTTCCTGCCTTTAAACTGATCGGTATCCCCTTGTTTTGTCCAAACAACTGCCTCTTGATCTATGTAAAGGTTCCTCATGAACACAATTAAGTGTTCTGGGGTTCCCATTCTTCGCAATGTTATGCATAGTTTGTTATGATCCACACAGTCGAATGCCTTTGCACAGTCAATAAAACACAGGTAAACATCCTTCTGGTATTCTCTGCTTTCAGCCAGGATCCATCTGACATCAGCAATGATATCCCTGGTTCCTCGTCCTCTCCTGAAACCAGCCTAAATTTCTGGCAGTTCCCTGTTGATATACTGCTTTAGCTGTTTTTCAATGATCTTCAGCAAAATTTTGCTTGCATGTGATATTAATGATATTGTTCCGTAATTTCCACATTCGGTTGGATCACCTTTCTTGGGAATAGGCATAAATATGGATCTCCTCCAGTCAGTTGGCCAGGAAGATGTCTTCCATATTTCTTGGCATAGATGAGTGAGCACCTCCAGCACTGCATCTGTTTGTTGAAACATCTCAAAAGAAATTCCATCAATTCCTGGAGCCTTGTTTTTCGCCAATGCCTTCAGAGAAGCTTGGACTTCTTCCTTTGGTACCATTGGTTCCTGATCATATGCCACCTCTTGAAATGGTTGAATATCAACTAATTCCTTTTGATATAATGACTCTGTGTATTCCTTCCATCTTCTTTTGATGCTCTGCGTCGTTTAATATTTTCCCCATGGAATCCTTCACTATTGCAACTCGAGGCTTGAATTTTTTCTTCAGTTCTTTCAGCTTGAGAAACACCGAGCGTGTTCTTCTCTTTTGGTTTTCCATCTCCAGCTCTTTGCACATGTCATTATAATACTTTACTTCGTCTTCTCGAGAGGCCCTTTGAAATCTTCTGTTCAGTTCTTTTACTTCATCAATTCTTCCTTTTGCTTTAGCTGCTCGACGCTTGAGAGCAAGTTTCAGAGTCTCCTCTGACATCCATCTTGGTCTTTTCTTTCTTTCCTGTCTTTTCAGTGACCTCTCGCTTTCTTCATGGATGATGTCCTTCATGTCATTCCACAAGTTGTCTGGTCTTCGGTTACTAGTGTTCAATGCATCAAACCTATTCTTGATATGGTCTCTAAATTCAGGTGGGATATACTCAAGGTCATATTTTGGCTGTCATGGACTTGCTCTGATTTTCTTCAGTTTCAGCTTGAACTTGCATATGAGCAATTAATGGTCTCCATAGTCGGCCCCTGGCCTTGTTCTGACTGATGATATTGAGCTTTTCCACTGTCTCTTTCCACAGATGTAGTCAATTTGATTTCTGTGTGTTCCATCTGGCGAGGTCCATGTGTACAGTCACCGTTTATGTTGGTGGAAGAAGGTATTTGCAATGAATTCTATCATTTGGTCTCTGGTGTTGTTTCTATCACCAAGGCCATATTTTCCAACTACTGACCCTTCTTTGTTTCCAGCTTTCGCATTCCAATCACCAGTAATTATCGATGCATCTTGATTGCATGTTCGATCAATTTCAGACTGCAGCAGCTGATAAAAATCTTCTATTTCTTCATCTTTGGCCCTAGTGGTTGGTACATAAATATGAATAAAAGTCGTATTAACTGGTCTTCCTTGTAGGTGTATGGATATTATCCTATCACCGACAGCATTGTACTTTAGGATAGATCTTGAAATGTTCTTTTTGATGATGAATGCAACACCATTCCTCTCTTGTCATTGCCAGCATAGTAGACTATATGATTGTCTGATTCAAAATGGCCAATACCAGTCCATTTCAGCTCACTAATGCTTAGGATATCGATGTTTACGTGTTCCATTTCATTTTTGACAATTTCCAATTTTTCTAGATTCATACTTTGTACATTCCAGATTCCGATTTTTAATGGATGTTTGACTCATTTTGAGTCATGCCATATTAGCAAATGAAGGTCCCAAAAGCTTTACTGCATCCATATCGTTAAGGTCAACTCTACTATGAGGAGGCAGCTCTTCCCCAGTCATCTTTTGAGTGCCTTTCAACCTGGGGGACTCATCTTCCAGCACTATATCAGACAATGTCCTGCTGCTATTCATAAGGTTTTCACTGGCTAATGCTTTTCAGAAGTAGACTGCCGGGTCTTTCTTCCTAGTCTGTCTTAGTCTGGAAGCTGAGCTGAAACCTGTTCTCCATGGGTGACCTTGCTGGTATCTGAATACCGGTGGCATAGCTTCCAACATCACAGCAACACACAAGCCCCCACAGTACAACGAACTGACAGATACTAATAACTAAACCCAAAGTCAAGATCACTAAATCAACACCCATTATTGGGACTGATGGAATAAAAAGTTTAGGACCAACTTGAGATTATATGATGCAGAAGTAACTTCATAAACCTGTGAACAAGGCAATGGATTCTTGCAACTACTCTTTCCACAGTATCTCATGCATCCTATAGTTCAAAGTAAGATAGAACTCATTTTCAAGATTGATCTAGTGCAGCCTTCCAAGATCTAGTACTAGCTATCTGAAGGTCAAAGTCCCCTATATCAGTTGCTATTTATGTGACTATACTACAGTAAAATGTACATCTTCCAATAATTATTAAGCAAGCACGTTGTTGTTAGGTGCTGTCCAGTCAATTCTAACACATAGTAACCCTATGCACAGCAGAACTAAACACTGCCCAATCCTGCACCATCCTCATGATCATTGTTATACTTGACCCGTTATTGCAGCCACTGTGTCAATCTATCTCCTTGACGGTCTTCCTCTTTCACTGACCCACTACTTCACCAAGCTCGATGTCCTTCTCCAGGTCCCTCCTGATAACATGTCCAAAGTGTGTGAGACAAAGTTTCACCATCCTCACTTCTAAGTAGCATTCTGGCTGTATTTCTTCCAAGACAGATTTGTTCGTTCTTTTGGCAGTGCATGGTATAGTCAATATTCTTCCCCAACACCATAATTTACAGGCGTCAATTCTTCTTCAGTCTTCCTTAATCACTGCTCAGCTTTTGCATGCATATGTGGTGATTGAAACCGTCATGCCTTTGGTCATGGGCACCTTAGTCTTTAAAGTGACATCTTTGCTTTTCAACACTTTAAATAAGTCTTTTGCAGCAGATTTGCCCAATGTAATGTGTTGTTTGATTTCTTGACTGCTGCTTCCATGGATGTTGATTGTGGATCCAAGTAAAATGAAATCTTTGACAACCTCAATCTTTCCTCCCTTTATCATGATGTTGCTTATTAGTCCAGTTGTGAGGATTTTTGTTTTCTTTATGTTGAGGTGTAATCCATACAGAAGGCTGTAGTCTTTGATGTTCATTAGTAAGTTATTTAAGTCCTCTTCATTTTCAGCAAGCAAAGTTGTGTCATCTGCATAACATAGGTTGTTAATGAGTCTTCCTCCAATCCTGATCCTCATTTCTTCATATAATCCACCTTCTTGGATTATTTGCTCAGCATAGAGATTCAATAAGTATGGTAAAAAGGATACAGCCCTGATGTACAACTTTCCTGACTTTAAACCATGCAGCATCCCCTTCTTCTTCTTGGAAGATTGCCTCTTGATCTATACAGATTCTTCATAAGCACAATTAAGAGTTCTGGAATTCCCATTCTTTGCAATGTTATCCATAATTTACTATGATCCACACAGTTGAATGCCTTTGCATAGTCAAAATACAGGTAAACATCTTTCTGATTTTCTCTGCTTTCAACCAAGATCCATTTGACATCAGCAATGATATTCCTGGTTCCGTATCCTCTTCTGAATCTGGCTTGAATTTCTGGCAGTTCCCTGTCAATGTACTGCTTGCTGCAACCACTTTTGAATGATCTTCAGCAAAATTTTACTTATGTGTGATATTAATGATATTGTTCGATAATTTCCCCATTCGGTTGTATTACTTTTCTTCGTAATAGGCATAAATATGAATCTCTTCCAGTTGGTTGCCCAGGCAGCTGTCTTTCAAATTTCTTGGAATGGACCAGTGAGTACCTCCAGAGCTGCATCCATGTGTTGAAACATCTCAATTTGTATTCTGTCAATTCTGGAAGCTTATTTTTTGTCCCTGCCTTCAGTGCAGCTTGGATTTCTTCCTTCTGTACCACTGGTTCTTGATCATATGCTACCTCCTGAAATGGTTGGATGTTGTCCAATGTTTTGTTTTGTACAGAGACTCTATGTATTCCTTTCATCTCCTTTTGTTCCTTCCTGTGTCCTTCATTTTACCCATAAAATCCTTCAAAATTGCAACTCAAGGTTTGAATTTTTTCTTCATTTCTTTCTGCTTGAGAAATGTCGAGCATGTTCTTCCCTTTTGGTTTTCTAACTCCAGGTCTTTGCACATTTCATTGTAATACTTTGACTACTCAAGCTGCCCTTTGAAATCTGTTCAGTTCTTTCAATTCATCATTTCTTCCTTTCTCTTTAGCTAGTCTATGTTAAGCAAGCATGCCCATATGTATTTTCTGTCTTTCTGCCTCTTAAGAGCTATAGCTTTTATTTGTTTTCAGGGGAGCTCTAATCATATCTAAATCATTACTGAGAAAAATATTACATTTTGCCTATAATCCAATACCAGCCTTTTTTCTATATGCATCTGAGCTTGCAAATGGTAACTAAAGATGTGTGTATGACATGTTCCTTTTACAGCCAGCTTTCATGACCCTGTCAGGAGCTTTTTTCTCCATATATGATAATTTCCTCTGAATATGCTATTATTTAGGATTTTTTTTTTTTTTTTGGTTTGTTGGGCAACTAAGCACCTGAATGCTGAAAATTTGGGGTGACAGTAGCTCATCTTTTCTCTTTTCTTGGACTTTAAGCAATAATGCATAAATCCAAAGAGTTGAGATTCAAGTAGGGATCAAAGAATCATCTTCATATATGAACCAGGCAACACCCAATAATCCATCAAAATACAGCGTTTCCTGGGATGGGTTCTCCTAATTCCAATACCAATCTGAAGGTAGTCAGATCTATTGGGCAAGGCTTGTCTGATTTGCCTATAAAGTCTTGGCTAGACAAACTAATTGTTCAAACCAATCTTTTACATCTCACCTATCTGAGGAGGTTATTATATCTAGAAGGCATCTTTTCATAAGTTGAAGACGTAATTTATGCCCGATCTTGATATATTGTCCTATCTGACATTTCTTTGTCTGGAAAGCCTACCATGGGGTGTAAGGGAGTGTGCATGGGAATTCTTCCTTTCTTTATATCTGTGTGAGGGAACAAAGACCTAGCTAGGTAAACCCTGTAGGACAGCTTTCTGCATAGAGCCTGGAAGTCCTTCTTGCAGTCTTTGAGTCAGATGATGAAAGAATAAGTCAACGACTAGTGAGCAATGGGCTTTTATATATTTACTTAATGAATGACAGGCTCTCAACAATTATATTAGTTACTACTATCCTCTCTTTGGTCGCATAATGGTTAAGAGCTCAGCTGCTAACCAAAAGGCTGGCAGTTCGAATCCACCAGCTACTCCTTGGAAACCCTGTGGGGCAGTTCTATTGTGTCCTATAGGGTGTCTATGAGCAGGAATTGACTCAACAGCAATGGGTGGATCCTCTCTGGGAGTAGTGATAAAGGGACAAGGTTAGAAGGAATTTTTTCCGATCTTTATTTTACATTAGAATCACCTGGGGCATCTTATAATGATCCTGATGTTCAGGACACATCCTAAGAAATTTAAATTAGATTTTCTGAGGATGGGAGCCAGGCACCAGTAATAAAGATCCCCAGATGATTCTAATGTGCAGAAAAGTTAGGAAATTTATGGGCTGCATGCTTTTACTTCATAGGCTTCCTCCACAGAAGGTGTAAGAAATTTTGTCCTTCATGAAAATTTCCAGACGGGGGGAAAGAGCTTCTTTTTCCAGACGTCGAACAAATCAGTTAATGTCTCTGAACCTCATTTACATTTTCTTTAAAGTGGGAATAATAATACTTTATCTCAGAGAGCTGTTTTAAAAATTAAACTATATTATGCATTAAAACATCTTGCACTTAGTAGCTATTCCAGCAAAGTTTTTCTTTCTTGGAAGAAGATAGAGTTTTAATCATTATTTAAATACAAGAGAAACACACTGCCTATTAAATGCACCCTTATTCAGCTATTGGTAAATACCTATTTCCATACCTTTTGAATTCTCACTATGTGTTTCATCAGTACCAGACGGTGTAATCTAAAGTATAGCTCTATAGGTCTTAGAATTCAGCAGCATCTGTTTCCAACTGCACCATTACAAAGTCACTTAATGTAAGTATGAATTCGAAGGAAACAGGAAAAGCAATGCAGGGTATAAAGGTTTAATACCAATGAGATTAAAAAAAAAAGTATTTATCTAAGTTGTGTTTATTGCTGAAGTGAAATTTTTTAAATGCATGCCAAGTTAGATAAAAAGCAATAACTTTCTCCATAGAAATGTGAGTTATTAGATAGACTGTGTTCATTTTCGCTGGTTAATCTAGTTTATTAGATCCTTTTGGGAACTGCTTTAAAGAAATTAAAAATTTTTGATTTAGATTTCTCCTCATCTGTTCCCGAGTTCCAGATAAAATGCGGTATTCATTGAGATCTGTGAATAATCTTAGAGAAACCTGTGCCAAGTACTTAGGAAAATATCAAACCCCAACTTAATAAACAAGACACATATGGGCAGTTTTGAGTTATAATTGAACATAAATCATATTTTAAAAAAGATGTTCATATGTGAGGAGAGAAGGCATAATTGAACAATGTTAGTCAATTTTTTGTCAGTCAAATAACTGAAATAAAATTTCTTGGATATTGTTTGTATGATTGAAGCAATATGTATTTTTGATTTTTTACTCTAATTTCCTTAAAAAATGCTTACTGTATATATGTAAATAAAAATCATCAAACTTTGCTGTTTCAATATCTAAGGAAGCTTGCGTATTGGCATTCTGGGACTGAAATACTATCCCCAAGCTAATGTCATCCCCCATTTATTTACCTTGGAGTCTCTTGGTGGTGCAACAGTTAGCATGCTTGAATGCTAACCAAAATGGGGCCGTTCAAGTCCACCCAGAGGGACCAGGGAAGAAAGTCCTGGCTACCTACTTCTGAAAAATCAGCAGCTGAAAACCCTAAGAAGCCCAGATCTACTTTGACTAACATGGCGACAACATGAATTGAAATCTACTCAAAGACTTTTTTTTGTTAGTTAATTTCCCTTATGGCAACCTTAGATGAAAATGGAAAGTGACCCTGCTTTCTATTCCTCAGATTTTAAAAAGCTAAGTAGATATTATATACAGATTATTAGCCATGTTAAGTGCTGTCACCTCACTGCCCTTTCACCCTGAAGCCTCCCGTATGTATCGTGGCTTTTTCCCCGTTGAGCTGCGTCAAGGTCAGCTTCCAGCGTTCCGTGATACCGTTGCCAGTTGGTAAGCCTTGGCCTGCAAGGATGAAACCTGTGCGTCATCCTGGAACTAGATGAAAATAATTCTCTATATTTATACAGCAGTTTATAGTTACAAACTCACATATTATCTATTCTTAAGTGTATGCATAAGAATCACCTGGGGGTCTTATTGAAATGTAGATTCTGATTCAGTATATCTGGGGGTAGAAATGCAAATTCTCAGTGGGGGTAAAACTGGAACAAACTGGTTTGAAGACCTGGGTTAGAGCCACTTGGATAGTCTCCCTTTTGCATATAATGTAGCCTAGTCATGGGAGTGGTATCTCATCATACAAGTTCTACCCACACTAAAGGGGTGTGAGCCATTGCAGGGAATTTTAGAATTCTGCCTACCAAAATGATATATAACAATTTAACAGACAATACAATACTAAGTAAAATGCTATGAATGGGTTAAGATTACTATGTTGTTGTTGTTTAGGTGCCATCAAGGCGATTCTGACTCATAGTGACCCTATAGGACAGAGTAGAACTGCCCCATAGGATTTCTAAGGAACAGCTGGTAGATCTGACCTTTTGGTTAGCAGCCGAGCTCTTAACCACTGTGCCACCAGGGCTCCAAGATTACTGTAGGAACACAAAATGTAAAGACCTAACCCAATCTTTGGAGCTTTGGCAATATGTTAATGATATATTATTAAAGAAAAAAGCACATTGCAAAATAGTGTGGATAGTACGATCGTGTGTGTGTGTGTGTGTGTGTGTGTATAAATATAAGGGAATATTTATGGTGATTAACCAAGCTTGGTGAAATTGTTTAATTTTTTTTTCTGCATTTTCTAATTTGTCCACATTATGCACGGGTACCTAGTACACTGAACAACCATGACTTGTAGAAAGTAATCATAAAGCACTTTTGTCTCTCTTTGTTCCTTTAAATTTACTCAATGGCACGGATCCTTTCCCTTGGCCAGGTCCTCTGGTTTTTCTGCTGACTCTGAAGTCATTAAAAAAAACTGTTTTAATTTAGTAATTAGAATGTCAAAATTCTGCATTTTTTCAGAGCTTTATCTTTTCCCTTCCGTAGCTAAGTACTGCTAGAAGCTGGAAACCCTACAACAGGAAAGTGAGAAAGTATGCTTCACAACTTCTTTCTTTCTTGGCCTAATGTTTCTGCTCCCTCATTCCCAGCTGGCTCAGCAAGGTTTCTGACCCTTCCAGGGGTGGAGTACAGGGAGCAAAGGGAGGAAAGAGGGGAAGAAAGGTCACATTTGAGTGACAACTTTCAGTGAACTAGCACTGAATCTCTGGGCTTGGAAGATTATTAAGCAGAGTCTGTTTTATGGATACTTTTGTGTATTCTTAGGAGAATTTCCTTCACTGGGGATCTCTCATCCCCATTTTGCCTGCATTTCTATTCTTTCTTTTTGCTTAGAGGAGCCTTATTCTCTGCCTCTGGAAACCAGGCACTTCTTTAACCTTTATCTGCTGAGTTTTGTTCACCCATTATGGTGCACTGGGATCCACAGAACATAAGCAACTCTCCCCAAAATTGTACTCCTCAAATTCTCTCCTGATCTCTAATAACCTGAACCTTTTAAACCCTTGATGTGGGCAAGGGATTTAAAAGTCATTTCACTTTTTAATTATTTTGTTTGAAAATTTGTATCTTGTCCAGGCACCTCGTTTTAGCAAGGTTTACCTAAAATACCTTCATGTAAAGACACGATAGGTCACAATTTCCAATTTAACATTATGTACATTATTGTAGCAGTAAAATTTTCTTTTAGTTGCAAAAACAGACAAAAGCAATCAGCAGTGGGGCCAAGGGGCACTGAGATACCAGGGATGATTAGGAACAGGAAAGAAAGTCATTGATTATATTTTAGATTTTGAGAGCATTTTTTTTTTTTTTTTTTGTAGAAAAGTGGGGGTAAAAGCTAGAGGGGGTTGATTAGGAATAGAAGGTGATAAAATGAATGTAAATAACTTTCTTCCAACAGTGGCTAGAGAAGGGCTAATTTCACATACTGTTGAACACTGTAGACCTTGCCAGCAGGTCTAGGAGAAGTTCTGGAGCCCACTGTTCCATTCCACCCACTTGTGTATCTATTCAATTCTACAACCCATTGTATGGGAGTCTGGAAATGGACATTCCTACTTTATTCAGGAGCATGTAGGCCATAGCTGTGTGCAAAAGTAGCTGGTATTTCTCTTCTTCCTAAGCCCATACCACTCCATTAAACACAACCTGAAAGAAATCAACCATAACAGAAAGCCAGACATTCCGCCCCTGAGGATTCCTTGTGAAACACTCTCGAAAACCAGGATTTCATTATATAAGCATCACAGATTGGTATGGGGAGGGGATGGGGGCATTCGTAAATGCAGCATGACCCTAAGAACTGGTTAAAAAGTCACCTAAAAACTTGATCAACAGAACTATAAATACAATAGAGCAGAAGAGGATTGGTGCACTTAAAATGAGACTCATAGAACACAGAACATAGAACATAGAGAGCAGGCTTATGCTCTCTCCTTTGGCACCGAAGATGTAGGGCATCTGTTAGAATCAAATGGCACTTTCATAATGGTTTAATATAAAATATACATGGATATCGTAGAGCTTAAGGGATCAGAGAAATGGCTAATATCCCAGTTTTTTCTAAAGCTTAATGCAGCTTCCCAAGGAAGCAACATGCTTTTTCAGCTAATTTATGGTATGAACTGCAAAAAAATAAAGATCTTGGAAACGTGTAGGTTACTGTTGTTGTTAGATATTTTTCTCCATCTTTCAAACATAAGGTATAGTCTGAGGCCATTAAAGATGGGAGGATGTCACACAGAAACATTCATGGTACTTAAGCCAACTACTCACATCATATTTTCATTTTCCATTTTTTTTCTCCCTTCTCGCTCTGTCTGTGAGTTCACGTGTATCTAAGAGTCTGCATTTTATCTCGCTAAACTCTTAGGAAAAAAAAGGAAGCCAGCCTATTTTAAATCCAGGGAAGGATTATTATCTTATTTCCAGGTGACAGAAATGTGGACTGAAGGAGGCTCTAGGGGAAGGGGAGCTAGTTTGTTTTTGAGCTCAAGCTTTAGTATCCTATGAGAATAGCACAGAGTTCAATGTGCTGTTTCTCAGATTATAGGATTTAAGTTGTTGCTTTGGTTCACACAATCAGCGCTTTCCCAGGCAGTTCTTGGTAGATAAACGCCCTAACTTTCACAGTGTGTTTTTCACTACACATTTCCCCTTCAATCAAAACTACCTCTAGTGATTTAAAATTTGGGAAATAAATGATCCCATTCAGTGGCCTTTCCCACAGGCACCAATGTTTGAAGGGCCCCATTAACCTGATTGTGAAGGGGAACTCCAAACCCATAAGAAGACAGAAAAATTAATTCATTTACACCTACCCTTTATTCTTTCTCCTATTTCAAGCAAACTTTATTTCAGCCCTTTTTTTCAGTTCATTGTTGTAAAAGTATATATGACACTGCATTTGACAATTCAACATTTTTCACATGTACAATTCAGCAGCATCAATTTTGATGACTTTCACCCACCCCAAGCTTGCCAGTCCCATTAAATTATAAATAAGGTTTTGGAACTCCAACTGATGTTATATGAAGAGAGATCAGCAAAGGAAAAAAAAAAAAAAAAAACCATGCTTTATTTGTGAAGTTTAGTAATTCAGTAAGCAAGCCTTCTCACCATCAGCACGAGACAGAAGAAAAGCAGTGCTGTGATTTCATCCCAGCAGCTTCAGTCTTTATGCCATTGGTTCCCACGTTTTCTTTGGTCTGGCAAATGTAATGGGTGATGCTCACATGTATGCCTCACTCTTATGTGTATACCAAGGGTTTTGTAAAATTTCTGGCAAAGTAGCTATAATACTACACTTTTCTCTTCCACTCAAGAAAACAAGTAAGAGTGCAGGTAAGTGAGAGCAAAGCTATCATTTGAACAACCATAAATTTGCTCTGCTATAAAAAATAATAGATTAAAAACTTTGTTTCTGCATCAATACAAACACATTGTTATTGTTGTTAAGTGCCGTCAAGTTGGTTCTGACCCATAGGGACCCTATCTATAAAAGAAGGAACACTGCTCAGTCCTACACCATCCTCACCATCATTGTTATGTCTGAGCCCATTGTTGCAGGCACCGTGTCAATCCAAACTAACACATTACTTGAGACTGCTTCACAACTCATTGTACCTGTGGTTATACTGTGCCACCATGGGTGATGACTACTGATCCTGTTCTGCTTGGAAAGACAGCTCCCTCCCTGTATTTGGCATTCTGTCTTCCAGTCTTCAGTCTCTGAATACCCTGCTCACCTTTCTTTTGTTGTTGTGTGTTTATACTTTTATTATTATTCCTATGCCTTCATTGCAAAAGTTTCTCAGGAAAATGAGATTATGAATGTTTGGGCTGCCTTAAGCTGGAAGATTGTAAATCATTCTAGAAAGCCATCACACACTAGAAAATTTATTTTAAAGATGGTACATCTCATGGTAGATTTTAGTTATAAAAATTTTATATTAACTGATGACGTATGGCCTATATATACACTTTTGGCAAAGGCTACTAGCTGGCCACTCTCTTCTTCCTTTAATAAAAGACTCTCCAAATTTAAATGGGCACATGGCCACCCAGAATAAAAACTACACTTGCCAGTCCCCTTACATCTATGTGTGTGCGTGTGACTAGAAGAGAACAAGGCAGAATTTTATTTTTATAATTGCAGCAAGTAGAGGGCTTTTTTAATATGATACAAAACTTATAGAAGAAAATACTGAGATGGGAAGAAAAACAAACTATCTCAAAGAGATAAATAACAATGTGAGGAAATTATAAGTCATAGTATAAACAAATGAATACTTTTTCTTACCAATAACTCACTATTAAAATAAACCAAGAACAGGAAGTTCACAGGAAAAGCAATGCCAATGATGATTAAACTTAACAAAAAATACTTAATCCATCTCACTCAAAAGAGAAATATATACATTTTAAAAGGTGGGAAAAGAGAAAATAACTTGGATATGTTCTGGCAAGTAGGTGGGAAACTTTCCTCTCAAAAATAGCTAGTGGAAACCATAAACTAGTAGAACGTCTATTATGCAATTTACCAATATTTATTGAGAACATTAGATGTATCTGCTTTTACTGAGCAATTATATTTCTACTGATGTAATTTTACTGCAAAATTGTGTACATTCAAGAAAATATGCCTAGCATTTTTTGGTAGAAGCAAAGGTTAGAAATGCCCTTAATGCCCATGATGATATAGCCAGGCAATGAAGTATGAGGAAAAGAATGAGGAAGGTATAAGTATGTGTGCGTGTGTTTGTGTGTGTGCGTTTTTGTTGTTAGGTATCGTTGGGTCGATTCTAACTCATAGTGACCCCAGGTACAACAGAACAAAACCCTGCCCTGTCCTGCATCACCCTCACAATCGTTGTGTGTATTGTTGCAGCCACTGTGTCAATTCGTCTTGTGGAGGGGCTTCCTTTTTTTTGCTGACCCTTTGCTTACCAGGCATGATGTCCTTCTCCAAGGACTGGTCCCTGCTGTTAACACGTCCAAAGTATATGAGATGAAGTCTTGCCATCCTTGCTTCTAAGGAGCATTTTGGTTGTACTCCTTCCAAGACAGATTTGATTGTTCTTCTGGAAGGCTATGGTATATTCAATATTCTTCACCAGCATCATAATTCAAAGGCATCAATTCTTCTTCTGTCTTCTTGTTCATTGTCCAGCTTTTGCCTGCATATGAGGTAATTGAAAATATGATGGGTGGATCAGGTATGCCTTAGTCCTCAAAATGACATCTTTGCTTTCTAACACTTTAAAGAAGTCTTTTTGCAGCAGATTTGCCCGGTGCAATATGTCCTTTGATTTTTTGACTGGTGCTCCTATGGATGTTGATTGTAGATCCAAGTAAAATGAAATCTTTGACAACTTCTACAATTTCTCTGTTTATCATGATGTTGCTTACTGGTCCAGTTGTGAGGATTTTTGTTATTTCCTGGGGTATGCGTGTGTGTGCATATATATGTATATGTTATATATGTTAGTTATGTATACATATATTAGTTATATATATATATATCAGTTATGTATATATAACTAATCCCACTGCCGCCCAGTCACTTCTGACTCAGAGCAACCCTATAGAACAGAGTAGAATTGTCCTATAGTGTTTCCAAGGCTGTATATCTTTATGGAAGCAGACAGTCACATCTTTCTCCCACGTATCGGTTTCTGGGTTCCAGCCATGAAACTTTTGGTTAGCAGCCAAGTGCTTTAACCACTGTACCACCAGGGATCACGTATCCCTGGGTAGTACAAATGGTTAAAGACTGGACTCCTAACTGAAAGGTTGGTGGTTCAAATCCATCCAGAAAAGCCTAGGAAGACAGTCCTGGCAATCTGCTTCTGAAGCCTTGAAAATCCTATGGAGCAGTTCTACTCCATACAGATGGGGTTTCCATGAGTCAAAATCAATTTGATGGCAACTGACAACAGCATGTATATATACATACATACATATGTATATAAAAAAGCCCAAAACCAAACCCACTGCCGTCGACTCGATTGCGACTCATAGCGACCCTACAGGACAGAGTAGAACTGCCCCATAGAGTTTGCAAGGAGTGCCTGGTGGATTCGAACTGTTGACCTCTTGGGTAGCAGCCGTAGCACTTAACCACTATGCCACCAGGGTTTCCATATATATGTATATACACACACACACATATATATATATATACACACACACATACATATATGATCATTTCCAAAAAATACATTAAATTAAAAAAAGCAAGGAGTAGAACATTATATATAGTGTAGTGTCAATTGTTAAAAAGTAAGATAAAATTTACGTAAGAAATATGAGGTTGTAAATGTGGGTGAGGCATAGTGGTAATTAAGAAAATTACTTTTAGCTATATTCTTTTGTTTCTTTAAAATTTTTGCAGTGAACATATACTAACAATTCAGCAAATTTTTCATTAATTTTTCTTTTTTTTTTTTTTTTACTAAACAGTGCTACTGTCCTCTGGACTATCAGAGCTTCTTGTACTTTAACGTTCAGTTGGATTACTGATGCAATGGAGAAAGGGAAAGTGAGCTGACATTTCTCAGGCACAGTATTATTTACTAAAGGCAAGTGCTTTGCAAAATGTGATTTCGTACATTTAATCTTCCTAACTGATAAGAGGAGCCCTGGTGGCGCAGTGGTTAAGAGCTTGACTGCTAACCAAAAGAATGGCAGTTTGAATCTACCAGGTGCTCCTTGGAAAACGTATGGGGCAGTTCTACTCTGTCCTATAGGGTCGCCATGAATCAGAATCCATTTGATGGCAATAGGTTTGGTTTTTAACAGATAAGAAAACTTGTTGGGGGAGACTGGAGAGGAACTGCTCTTTCTTGCAGACTTGCACTGTTTTAGGCACTTTACACACATTCTATTATTTAATTTTAATAAAAGTCCTGCAAAATAGGTGTGGTTATCCATACTTTACAAACAATAGGAATAAAATGTGAGGGTATTAAAAATCTTGCTCAATGTTATCCAAGTCAAGAATTTCAGGACTGTGACTTTAACCCTAATTTGTTTAGAAACACACAACAAAAACTTCAGTAGTAACAACAGCAGCAATGACTACAAGACAATAACAATGCAACCTTGGGGTATGTCATTCTCCTGATTCAGCTTCTATGATAGATGACAAATATCATGATTGCTGACAAAGGGTATAGACTTAACTTTGTCATTTAAGGCCTGATTTTTCCTCACATGATGCTTAACTTAATCACTTGGTTTTTGCCTGCTCCTAGAATTCACCATTGCTCAACTACTTTTTCTATGCTTTCAAAATAAGCAGCATTTGAGATATGTTTTTTTTTTTTAACGGTGCTCCATATGTTATTTAAGTTCATCACACATTTAAAATAATTGTATACATATGGCATACCTTGATATAAAGGGCTTAAAAACCCTATTATCTCTTGTTTATAATGCAACCTGGAAAGAAAATTTTTCGAGCACAAAAATGCATGTTAGAGCTTCGTCTTCTCTTTCCAAATAGTTCTGTCTAAAAGCCGTTAATTAGGGCTAAGTGAAGTAGGCACCTGGCTGTGTTGAGGATGGGGGAGCAATGGTAGCCCAGAAAAATCAAAGCAACTGTGTTGAAGAGAATGCCTGTGTGGGTGAGTGGAAAACTAGTACATAGTATGGGAGCCCAAGTGGAGTGAGAAGGTTGTCCCTGAGGAGGGGCAATCTGGTGCAAGGGATTGGAGCCCAGGTGTGGTGAGACACTGGTCGGTGGAGTGTTTTGAGTGGCTGAGTGACAGAATCTGACTTATGCTGTAACAAGGGCACAATGCCTACTGAGTAGAGGATAAATAGTAACGAGTCAAAGGACAAGGAAGGCCTAAAATGAAAGATGATGTTTGAAGGAAAATCTGAAAAAAGTGTGGGTACAAGTCACTTGGATATTTCAGGCAGAGAATAGAGTGGATGTGAAGTCTTTGAAGTGGAATTGGGGCTGGTAAGTTCAAAGAACAGTGGGGAGGTATTGTGGCTGAAGTACAGAGAACAAGGGGGAGAAGAATAGATGAGATCAGAGAAGACAACAGATGGAAGGGCCTGGAGCCAGACCCGGTAGAGACTTGCAGAACATTAAAACCAGTCAAAACCAGTTGCCGTTGACTCCAACTCATGGCGACCCTACGTGTGCCAAAGTAGAGTTGTGCTCTAGAGGGTTTTCAATGTAGATCATCAGGTCTTTCTTCTGACTGCCACTGGGGGGCTTTGAACCTCCAATGTTTTGGTTTGCAGCCAAGCATATTAACCATTTGCACCACCCAGGGGCTCTTGTAGTGCATTAGTAAAATCAATGAGATGGGTGGTGATTACAGTGTTTTGAGTGGTTGAGTGACAGGGTCTTATGCTGTAACAAGGCCACAGTGCCTACTGAGTAGATGGCAATTGGTCAAGGGCAGAACCCAGAAGACCAGTTAAGGGTCTATTGCCCTCTTTGGGCTTCAGTGTTGATGGCTTGTGTCAGTTTCACAGTAGTAGTGGAGGCTGTGAGCAGTGCTCTGATTTTGGACATTTTCTGAAGGGTTTTCTGATGGATTAAATTTAGAATGTTAATGAAAGAGGGTAGTGAAGAAAGAAACTGAAGTTTTTGGCATTAGCAGATAGAAGAATGGAGTTTCCATCAATTGATGGTGGGAAAACTGAGGACACAGATTTAGAAAAGGAGGTCTAGCATGAGCTCAATTTTAGATGTGTGTGGTGTGATTAATTACTTTTGTGTGTGGCCTTTCTAGCCATGGGCTTGTAACTCCCACCCAGGTGAATGGGTAATAGGTTAATAGTGGACTACCAAGGGGATTGGTCAGTTTCGCCTTAAAAGAGAGCCAGTTTCAGAGCAGAGATGAGGAGCCCAACACCACTGAGGAAGGAGAGACCCTTTGGAGAGACCCAGCAGCAGGGACCTGGCAGCAAGAGATGGCATGATGGGCTTCCTGGCCCATGGAGAGAGAAAGCTGATTGCCTTTGGGCAAAGACAGAGGGCCAGGGAGAAGCATGCCTAAAAGCACAGCTGGGGAGAGGCTATCCTGAGAGAAGAACAGTCTCCTGAGTGTTCTTGAGCCTGGATTGTAACTGTCACTTCCCTAATAAATCCCATGGTTGTGAGTACGGTCTGTGAGTTCTGTGTGGCCATTGCAATGAATTATCAAAACCAGTAGAGAGTGCTGTGGGAGGGAGGGCTGGTGTCAGAATTAGTCAGGGTGCCGAAGAGAAAAGGCTTACCTGGCTTCTACACCATGGGAGTCAGCCTTGTGCTATTGATCGATTCTCCTTCCCCTTTGTGGGGTTGGAGGAGATCAGACACTGACCCCAAGCCTTTTTCACAATGTGTTTAGTGAGGAGCAGTGAGCACTGGTCTAGGGGAGAAGGGTAACCCTAAGTATGTTAAACAATGATAAAACCGAATACCAACTTCATACTTAACAGTTAAATACTAGAGGCATCATAATCGAAGTTCATACCCAGACAATATCCCTAATCACAAGCAGTAGTTAGCTTCATTTGGAAGTAATTACCCATGTAATTAAAAAGGTATAATTACTTGGCAGAAGGAAACAAAATTATTTAAATTTGCAAATATTATGAATTATTTATAGACTAATAACAGGAAAGTAGATAATAAAATATACAATAAGGTTGCCATTTTAAAGTATTCCTTTATCACCAAGTGCCTACAAAGTGTTAGGTACAATCATAGGTATGGGATACACTACTAGTTAAAATAGATAGAGTAGTATTATGGAGGAAATTAATGTTAAAAAAAAGATAAATATCAAAAGAACTCTAATATATACACCATTTCAACTTATTATAAATTATATTAAAAGAAAAGAACAACGTGCTTGGGGAAAATACCACCAGGTTATAAATTAGTTTGGGAGGCCAGGAAATCCTCATTGTAGCAGTAAAATTTAAGAGGAAACTAGGTTAATTAAAAGGAGCCAGTCAAGCAAAGATCAGATGGGACAAAATTTCCAGGTAAAGGAAATAGCATGTATAAGTTTACGTGGTAGGAACTAGTTTTGCATATGTAAGTAATTTAAACACAGTGAGTGTGGCTGATATTAATCCAGATAACCAACAGAGTATTCATTCAAAAATACAGACATCTCATGGAACAGAATAGAAAGGACAGAAAAAGCTCTTATTATTTACATTGTCTCTGTGTGCATATTTGCATGTATATACACATATATATGCCCAGAGCCATGGTGGGGCATAGTCTCACCAACCTTGCTTCTAAGGAGCATTCTGATTGTGCATTTTCCAAGACAGATTTGTTCATTCTTTTGGCAGTCCATGGTATATTCAATATTCTTTGTCAACACCATATTTGAAAGGTGTCAATTCCTCTTCAGTCTTCCTTATTCATTGTCCAGCTTTCACATGCATATGGGGTGATGGAAAACACCATGGTTTGAGTCAGGGGCACCTTAGTCGTTAAGGTGACATCTTTGCTTTTTAACACTTTAAAGAGTAGATTTGCCCAATGCAATGCATTGTTTGATTTCTTGACTTCTGCTGCCATGGGTGTTGATTACGGATCCAAGAAAAATGAAATCCTTGACAACTTCAATCTTTTCTCAATTTATCATGATCTTGCTTACTGGTCCAGTTGTGAGGATTTTTGTTTTCTTTATGTTGAGGCGTAATCCATACTGAAGGCTATGGTCTTTGACCTTCATCAGTGAGTGCTTCAAGTCCTCTTCACTTTCAGCAAGCAAGGTTGCACCATCTGCATAACGCAGGTTGTTAATGAGTCTTCCTCTAATCCTGATGACTCTTTCTTCTTAATATAAACTAGTTTCTCAGATTATTTTCTCAGCATACAGACTAAGTATGGTGAAAGGATACAACCCTGACGCACACATTTTCTGACTTTAAACCACGTATACCCTTGTTCTGTTTGAACGACCACCTCTTTATCTATGTACTGGTTCCTGATGAGCACAATTCAGTGTTCTGGAATTCTCATTCTTCGTAATGTTATCCGTAATTTGTTATGATCTACACAGTCAAATGCCTTTGCATAGTCAATAAAACAGAGGTAAACATCAATAAAACAGAGGAAACCCTGGCGGCATAGCAGTTAAGAGCTATGGCTGCTAACCTAAAAGTTGGCAGTTCAGATCCACTAACACTCATTGGAAACCCTGTGGGGCAGTTCTACTGTGTCCGCTAGGGCCACTGTGAGTTGGAATCGACTCGGTGGCAACAGGTTTTTTGTTTTGTTTTTTAGTTTTTATGATATCGTGGAGCACTGGTGGCACAGTGATTAAAAGCTAAAGCTGCTAGCAAAAGTTGGCAGTTCCAAAGGTCTCCCAGCCTCTCCATGGGAGAAAGATGTGGCAGTCTGCTTCCATAAAGATTTACAGCCTTGGAAACCCTGTGGGGTTGTATGAGTTGGAACTGACTTGACAGCAGGGGGTTTAATTTTTTTTTGGTTTATCCTAAGCAAAGATAGAGCTATTCTTAAAGGAAACTCAAGGAAAAACTATTAATATGTATGTGTGTGAGCAAGCACACACACATACACCCTCTTTTTTTTCCAAGTACCCATCCTTTTATTATATGATAATAGTTTACATAATTATAACATTATTTTGTAGTATCCCTGACCAAGAGCTTAAACATATAACCA
The DNA here is from genome assembly GCF_030014295.1 of Loxodonta africana. Classification (NCBI taxonomy): domain Eukaryota; kingdom Metazoa; phylum Chordata; class Mammalia; order Proboscidea; family Elephantidae; genus Loxodonta; species Loxodonta africana. The sequence goes on from NC_087343.1 coordinate 67,739,027, forward strand.
CCAGTATCCTTACAAGATTCATCTGGATGTCTCCTTACCCTTATATTAAGAAAGTTTCCTTGGGGCAGTGAAGGTGCTGATTAGGAATAAGGAGGTGTATGTCAAGCTGTAGATCAAGGACACTAAGATCAAGTGCTGTTAGTGGGAAAACAAACATGTTTGCTGGTGGAGAAGCCTTGGAAGATTGTAGCCTGCATATTTTTTTAAAGCGCAAAAGGCTTAGTCCAATATGAAAATACTCTCTCTAATTGGAAAGGACACGATAATGGCCAGGTAAAAGCGTATCTAAACCCACGGTGGTGAAGTTGATTCTGACTCATAACGACCCTATATGACAAGCTAGAACTGTCCCATAGGGTTTCTAAGGCCGTAAATCTTTATGAAAGCAGACTGCCACATCTTTCTCCCATGGAGAGGCTGGTGGGTTTGAACCACTGACTTTTCAGTTAGCAGTCAAGAGCTTTAACTACTGTACCACCAATGCTCCTCAAGGCCTATCTAGCAGAGGGTATTTTAGAGTGCAGGACTGGACAGTGTTTCGTTTTCTTGTGCATAGAGTCGCTAGGATTCAGAACTGACTTGACAGCACCTAACAACAACAACAATATACTATAACATTTTTTAAGATTCTGAAAATACAGGATATATTTAGCAGCTGAATTTTCTTTCATTTAAGTTTTCTTCCAGCATATATAACAAATGCTTGACAAACACTTGTCGTTTGAAAAGAGAGAACTTTCTATTAAGAGACTGAATGGATTTTTAAAAAATTAACATAATGTAAGTATTAAGCAAAATAAGAGGGAAGTATGTAAAAATAGATCTGATTCTAGGTGGATATATATATATATATACATATATATATATGTATATATATATGTATATATATATGTATATATATATGTATATATATCCAGAAGCCCTGGTGGCATAGTGGTTAAGCACTACAGCTGCTACCCAAAAGGTCAGCAGTTCCAATGCACTTTGCAAACCCTATGGGGCAGTTATACTCTGTCCTATAGGGTTGCTATGAATCAGAATCAACCCGATGGCAATGTTCTGTTTTGTTTTGTTTATATTACCAAGCGATGGATGTTGTGGCTACCATGTGTAGAAAATAAGCTTTCAGACATATTAGACCTTTTATATCGTTTAAGTACCCTTTCCCTTGATTAGAACTGACACCTCATGAAAACAACCCTTACAAAATTTAAATCACACCAAGTTTAAAAGAAATGATCACTACTTATGTTTGTAGGGCATAACACTTTCCTAATAGTTCCCTCAAATGGGAAAATTTTGGATTGCATATTTTTTGGAATATTTTTCATTGATATTGTTTCTTTCCCTGAGCCATAGTAAATTATAAAGTAATTTCCTTGGAATATGGAGCAGAGCTAATATTAATGGTTAGTTAGGCATAGATCTATATACTTTAATTTTTGGTCAATTATTAGGTCGGTATTTGAGAGAAACATTCCACTGTCAGAGCAAGATTCTTTTTAGCAAGTAATTTCAGACATGCTCAAATACATAGAGAAATGAATGCTTCAAGTCCAAACCCCCAGCCCTAGCACACACTTTGATTATTTAAGCAGGTCTCACCAAAAACCCACCATAGGAATTAAACAATAAAGGCTCTAATTGTAGCTTACATTTCCTGGGATAAACTGAGGGACATTATTCTTATCTCCATGTTTTTGTTTCTCTCTGATAGACACCTACGTCACATGAAAAGTCTATGGTTAAATATAAGGAACCCCTGAAGTATTTCCTAAAGTGACTACCATTTTGCATGTAATTCCAGATGTCCTACATCCTTACTAATACTGCTTTAGATGATCCCACGAACTCTGATGTGCTGTGTTTACTTGTCACGCAATCCAAAATATTTCCTATTTTTATTGTTTTCTATCTTTCCTATAGGCTATTTAAGTGTGGTTTTAATTTCCAAAGGTATGAAGATTTTTCCAAATTTTGTTTATTATGACCTTTTGGTTTAACACTTTTATGGCCTGAAAACATACCCTGTATTATTTTAATTTTCAAAAATTTGCTACCATTCATTTTATGGTGCAGAATATGGTCTAGCTTGCTGAATATCCCATGTGCACTCAAAAAGACTATAGATTCAGTTGTCTGCTGAGTGTTCCATAAAAGTCAAGTGAGACATGAGATTTTCTATTTGTTCAATGATTTTCTGTCTACTTGTTCTGTCAATCACTAGAGAAGCAACCATATAAAATTGTAGATTTTCTTAATTTTATTAGTTTTTGCTTCATATGTTTTGAGGTTCTCTTGTTAGGTCTATACACATCCAGGAATCATATTTCTTCTTAGTGAATTGACGCCTTCATTTTATGTAATATCCCTCTTGTCTCAGAAAATATTCTTGTTTTGAATTAATTCAGTATTTTTATTCCATTTTATCTCTGAGGTTGGCTTTTTATTTGTATCCCTTTAAAAATTTAGCGATGCAAAAAAAGCATTTGACAAAATTAAATATCCTTTCAATATAAAAACACTAAAAAACTAGGGCTAGAAGGAAACTTACTCAACGTGATAAGGTACACTTAAGAAAAACCCAGAGCTAACGTCATATTTCTACCACCTGTTTGCCACAGTGTGATGGCTTTCATATTGCTATGATGCAGGAAATCATGCAACTGGTATTTCAAGTTCCAGCAGGGTTCCCCTTGGTAGACAGGTTTCAGCATAGCTTCCAGACTAAGATAGAGTAGGAAGAAAGTCCTGGCAATCTGCTTCTGAAAATTAGACAATGAAAACCCTATAGTACACAAAAAATATTGTCTAATATTGTGCTGGAAGATAAGACCCCTAGTTTGGAATGCGCTACACAACAGCAGCAACAATGGGCTCAAAAATGCCAATTTTACTAGAGATGGCATAGGACCAAGCAACATTTTATTATGTTGTACATAGAGTTGCCATGCGTTGGAGCTGACTTGACAACAACTAAAAAAACCAACATCAACATCATACGCATGGGTGAAAGACTGAATGCTTTCTTCCTACCATCAGGAACAAGACAAAGTGCCCACTTTTGGCACAGCTATTCATTCTATTCATCATTGTACTGGAAGTTCTTACCAGGACAACTAGACAAGAAAAAGAAATAAAAGGCTTCCATATTGAAAAGTGTCCAGATGTGCACCAGTAACCTGAAATTTGCCTTCAAAATTAGAGGATGCTGAGAGATTTTCTTAGTTATCCACTGCTACTTTAACAGAAATACCACAAGTAGATGACTTTAACAAAGAGAAGTTTATTCTCTCACAGTCTGGGAGGCAAGAAGTCCAAATTCAGGGCTCCAGCATTAAGGGAAGCCTTTCTCTTTGTTGCTTCTGGAGGAAGGTGCTTGTCATCAATCTTCCCTTGTCTAGGGAATTCGCCATGCAGGAACCTCAGGTCCAGAGGATGTGCTCTACTCCCGGCAGTGCTTTCTCGGTGGTATGAGGTCTCCGTGTCTCTTTGCTTGCTTCTCTCTTTTATATTTCAAAAGAGATTGGCTTTAAACACAATGCAATCTTGTAGATTGAGTCCTGCTTGATTAACACACCTTCCACTAATCCTGCCTCATTAACATCATAGAGGTAGAATTTACAACACATAAGAAAATCACATCAGATGACAAAACGGTGGACAATCACACAATACTGGGGATCATAACCTAGACAAATTGATACACATATTTTGGGGAGACACAATTCAATCCATGACAGAGACCAAAGAAAGAGGTGGGCAACTCCAGTGTGGCAGCAAAAGAATATATTAGGGAGACTTACATAGGAGGCAAGTCCTGGATGGCTGCAGGACCAGAGCTGATCTCTGCACCCTGCAGTGGGAGGGCAGAGGTTTTACAGTGGTGGTGGACAATTGTGGTTACATGCCAGGGACTTACATAAGAATGCAAACTGTAGTGAACTAGCTGACCACATGGGGGTATTTATGTTTGGCCTCACAATGCTTGTTTCCCCTTCCATCTACCAGCCTCTCCTCCGAAGGCCGGCTCTTACAATCTGGCATGTTCCCCATCTTGTGCCACAGTATGAGAGCCCCTTTTTCCTTCCTGCAGGTAACAGATATAAAAGTGGGGTTTGCTAGGTACCATGTGGTGCCTGCGCACATGCAAGAGACAGAGAAAGTTACTGTGTGCCCAGAACAGGGAGAAGTCTTCTCTGATAAGGAGAAGGAACTGGGAGAGAGAAGGTGACTCAGTTCCCATCCTCCTCATCAGCGAATGCTCTGGGCCCAAGGCTTGTGCTTAGGCAGCCTGGGTGGGAGGAGTAGAGGCAGACCATTGCTCCAGTAAAAAGGAAAAAGTGAATTTATCTTTATTCACAGGTGATGTGATCTTACATACAGAAAATCCCAAAGAATTAAAAAAAAAAAAAAAACTGTTACAGTTAATAAATGAACTCAGTAAAGTTGCAGGATACAAGATCAACAAACAAAAATGAGCTGAACAATCCAAAAATGAATTTAAGACAATAATTGCATGTGTAATAGTGTCAAAAGGAATAAAATACACAGAAATAAATTTAACCAAGGATGTACAAGACTTATACACTGAAACAAAACATTGCTGAAAGATACTAAAGAAATTCTAAATAAATGGAAAGATTTCCTGTATTTATGGATCAGAAGACTTCATATTGTTAAGATGGGAATACTATCCAAAGCGATCTATAGATCCAATGCAATATAGCAAGTGATACCTATAAGGGAAGTGCTATCCTAACAAAAATCTAAAATCACATTAACTTTGGGACTAGGTGGTGGGGAACAATAAGTTATTATAGGATGCTAGAAAAGTGGTGACTCATGCTATGTAGTGGTTAAATATTTGTTATAGCTATCACTTATGATAATCTGAATTACAAATACTTCTATCTAGTAAACTTTTCAAGGAAAAATATTGTAATTGTAAGCTTGTTATTATCAAGCCTGTTATTACTAGCTGCATTTGACAAGATATCAAAAGAAAGAAACAAGCCTAGAAAACAACCAAAAAAATTGTTTTTAATTGGCCAGCCTGTTACCAATATTATAGAGGAAATACAGACAGCCAAGTGATTTAAGGAACGGAAAATAATGATGTTTGCTACCAAATGAAAAACATGGCCATTAAAACACAATTTTAGGTTTATTCATAAGAGAATATTATATTATAGTTAAAGTGTATAAACTTGAGCTAATATCAGTTTTAGGCTAGTGGTCCAAAGTGGTTAGGAAGAAAAGTTAAAAGGCTGAGGGATGTGGTTTCAATTCTATAACAATTTATTCATTTTAATATAAAGAGGGAATTGAAACAAATATGTTAACGTCTATTTATTCTCTATGGTGCGTACCTAGAAGTAGCTTGCATTAATTTACATGTTCAGTATTTTTCAGTATGTTTGACATATTTCATAGTTACAGTTATAAGTAATGCAAAAGATAAAGGTAGTTCCGTGATAAGGTCTTAGTTACCTAGTGCTGCCATAACAAAAAATATCAGAAATGAGTGGCTTTAAAGGACAGACATTTATTGTCTTGCAGTTCAGGAGGCCAGAAGTTCAAATTTAGAGCATAGCTCTAGGGGAGGTCCTTGTCTATTTCAGCTTCTAGTAACTGCAATCCGTGGAGTTCCTTAACTTGTAGATGCATCTGCAGTGTGTCCCTGTCTTCATACGGCATCTTCCCCATGGGTGTCTCTGTGTCTCTGCTCTTTTTATAATTCAGAAGTAAATAGGTTTAGGACCCACCCTAGTCTGGTATAAACTCAAAATGAAAACCCACTGCTGTCTAGTTGATTCTGACTCATACTGACCCTGTAGGACAGAGTAGAACTCTCCCATAGGGTTTCCAAGGCTATGGGAATCTTCGAAAGATTAAATGTAAATCTTTATGGAAAGAGACTGCCCCATCTTTCTCCCTTGGAGCATCTGGTGGATTTGAACCGCTGTCTGGTATAACCTCAATAATAAGGAAACACTATTTTCAAACAGGGTCACATTCTAGGACTTAATACGTATTTTGAGAGGACACAATTTAATCTACAACAGATAAAATCCTTCAAATCATCAGAATCTAATTTATGTAGAAAAACAATTTACTAAACATATACATACATACATGGTGCTTCTATATGAGACAACCAAAGTATGAAAATATAATTTTATTCAAATAAGGAGAATTCCTGAATATTTCATTTTCAAATCATCTAGGATCTGAAAGAAAAAAAAAAAAAAAAACTTAAGCCGGAAGACTGAGTTGAAATACTAGCTCAGCCATTTATTAAGCCTGTGATTTAGGGAAATTACACTTCACTTCTATGAATCTACCTTAGTTTCCTCATCAGTCCCATGAGAAGTTTGACTTATCATTTTAAGGTCTAATAAGGAGATTAGATAATTAATTAATTAACTATCCTGCACTAAGCTGAAAAAAAAAAAAAAAATCCAAGCTCTGATAGGAAGGCAATCTACTCAGAAAGAAAAGGGGGAAATGAAAGGGACAATTATAATAGTAGGAGCCCTGGCTGCACAGCGGTTAAGTGCTGGGCTGCTAACTGAAAGGTTCCAAAGCACCAACTTCTCTCTGCGGGGGAAGGAAGTGGCAACCTACTTCCGTAAAGATTATTGCCTTGGAAACCCTATGGGGCAGTTCTACTCTGTCCTGTAGGGTCTCTATGATTTGGAATTGACTCCATAGAACGAGTTTTTTTTTTTTTTTTTTTAATTGCAATAGTGGTAGGAGGGGAGGTACTACAATATAGAGAATACTACAACCATAAGACCTGCAAGTATCTCAAAGAGTTCGGCGAAAATCTTTCATAGAGACCAAGAGTAAACAAGGATAGATAAAACCCAGATGTTGGAAAGTGGGATGAGAGAGTGCCATCATGGAATAGTAATTCAGAATGTTTTACATGGAGGTCAGACTATTCTCCAGGAGGGATCCTTAAAGAGGGTTAGTATGTTGGCTCAGGTTGAAGGTGGGCCATAGTTCAGGGACTTGCGGGAAGGAAAGAAGAGTCACCAAATTTGGTTAAGAAGCACTTTGTTTCTGATTGGTCAGTGGGGACAAGCAATTTGGCTACTCGTTTATGAGGCAAGGAATGGAAATTTGGAAGATCTGTGTCTGGCCTTTTCATAAGTAAGCAAGAAGGCGCCGGTGAGTCTTGTCTAAGTCATTTGGGAAGGGTGGTTATTTACAGCAAGCCATTTCCCTGAACAAAAAAATCCCTTACCATCGAGTCGATTCTGACTCATAGCGACCCTGCAGGACAGAGTAGAACTGCCCCATAGCATTTCCAAGGCTGTAATCTTTACAGAAACAGATTGCCACATCTTTCTTCCATGGAGAGGCTGGTGGATTCGAACCACCAATATAAGCACTTATCCACTGTGCAATCAGGCCTCCCCTGAATACAAAGGGTGGAGGGATTTCTGTAACCATTGCTTTTTTCCAATATCACAGAGTTCAAATAAAATTCATTATTAACAAGTATTATTATTTCCTATAAAATTAGAATACATAGCTAAAGGCAAATAAAAACTATATGAGAGCAAATAACAAATATATACAATCTATACTAGTTTTAAATTTCTTCAGATTAATTTAGATTACCAAATGAGCAAGACCATAAGCAGTAGAAATAAATAATCAGGAGACTGGTGGCTGAAATGCCATTCTGCTGCTTATTACCTGTGTGACACTGGTGACGTTACTGTGTCTGAAACTTTTTTCTTTATTATATGCAAGTAAGAGCATGCTCTGTGGGACTGTGGCAAGAATTTAAGATAATACATGCAACATATCTATCATCATTAGTTTTTGGTTTTGTTTTGCTTTAAGTTATCACTCTTCAATTAGGGTGGTGCTTTAGAAAAATATGTTTGTCATTAACTTGCTGTATAACTTTCAGCAAGTTGCTTAAGCTCACTAGGCAAAAGCTCCTCATCTACAAAATAAAAATATTGGGCCAGGTTATCTACATCTTTTAGCTCAAAGACTCTAATAAAAATCGCAGTAAGTTTAGCTCATTTATCCAAATGTCTAGCTTATGTTGCTATGTTGTTTCAACTCATAGCAACCTAAAGGGACAGAGCAGAACTGCCCCATGGGATTTTCTGGGCTGTAGTCTTTACAGGAGCAGATCGCCAGGCCTTTCTCCCACGAGCCACTTGATGGATTCCAACCACCAGCATTTCAGTTAGCAGTGGAGCACTTAACAGTTGAGCCACCAGGCCTCCTTTATGTTGCTGTAGTGATATGAATTAGAAAAGCTTTTTCAGACATCTAGAAAACATTTAATGCTATAATCTAAGTAAAGATGGGCAACTAAACCCTATACAGTACTGTGAGAACATGTCCTAGTCTTGCAATATTGAAAAATTAAATCAATTTTCTTTTTTCTTAATCCAGTTATCTGCAGTGATAAAATCAGTATTTTGCTGAGGCAAGTCTGCCATTAAAATCATTATTATTATTATTTTTTAAGGTGAGAGTACACAGCTAGTTAGGTTCCAGTTTAATAATTTCTACAAAAAGTTATTCAGTGATATTGGTTAAATTTTTCACAATGTGTCATCATTCTCATTCATTCTGTTCTGGTTGTACCATTTCTAGTACTCTGGTTTTACTGCATTCTTACTTCTTGTCTTTGCTTTAGAGTAATTTTTGACCATTTGGTCTCCTGTAGTTGGTTTTTTTCAAAAAGAAAGATCATTACTGTATTTTACACAAATAACAAGCCTTCTACCTTTGCGAACTGCTCACTCCCCCCACGAGGTATTTTTCTAAGTGCGTTAAGCTAATTTTTGTTTACAGCAACATGTTAGGTGCTGTCCAGACAGTTCCAACTCGTAGTGACCCTACGTACAACAAAATGAAACACTGCCTGGTCCTGTGCCATCCTCACAGTCATTGCTATGTTTGTGTCAGTTCCTCCTTGAGGGTCTTGCTCTTTTTCACTGACACTCTACCAAGCAAGATGTCCTTCTCCAGGGACCGGTCCCTCCTGATAACACGTCCAAAGTGTGTGAGATGAAATCTCACCATCCTCACTTTTAAGGAGCATTCTGGCTGTACTTGTTCCAGGACAGATTTGTTCATTCTTCTGGTAGTCCATGGCATATTTGATATTCTTCACCAACGCCATAACTCAAAAGCTTCAATTCTTCTTGGTTTTCCTTACATATTGTCTAGCTTTCACATGCATATGAGGCTATTGAAAATATTGTGGCTTGGGTCAGGCATACTTTAGCCCTCAAATTGATATCTTTGCTTTTTAACACTTTAAAGAGGTCTTTTGCAGCAGATTTTCCCAATGCAATGGGTCATTCGATTTCCTGACTACCAAGTCCATGGATGTTGATGGTGGGTGCAAGTCAAATCCTTGACAACTTGAATATTTTCTCTGTTTATCATGATGTTACTTATTGGTGCATATGTACCTATGTATTCGTGCTCATATATGTATATGACTATATACATATTTGTGTAACCACATTCATATTTTTTAATTAAAAATTTTAACCTAAAATTACATTCAAATATTATTACACTAAAATTCAAGGTATTTTTCATTCAATGTATTTTTCATTCATTCACTGCATAACTAGGTTCTGAAAGACCTGGCTTAACTTAGCGTGTGGGAAAGTCCTCAACTACTTCAATTCCCCAGGCTACCATTTAATTCATAGCAGAAAGTCTTAACACCGAACAATTATGAAGACCATGGGGAAGCTGCTTTCATTATAAAATACGATTTTTAAAATTCAGGGTCTGGTGTAGAATCCAGTCCAATTTAATTAATATAATTTAATGACATATTGTTAATGAGAATGTCATAAAATACAAGAGCTAGCTTTTAAAACAAATGGGCTGTAAGGTGATTTTTCTCTGTAATTGTAATAAGGTCATGACATAAAATATTTGCACTTCCTAATTGCTGAATTTTAAAAATTCTACTGGTGACTTCTCTATCTTAGTCTGTGGATGTAACAAAAGGAAAGGATAGTAAGTTAAGGCTGCTCATATAATAAGATTTCTCCAGTAGTAATTATCCCCTTTATTGAATGACTACCATGTTTAGTTCCTTTGTATAGATAATCTTTATTCTTTGTATAGTCTTTGTATTAGTCATACAAAATCAATGATATTAACTTTTCCTTGTAGAAGAAACTGAGGTTCAGATGTTGTTATTTATCTGCTGTAACTAGTTATTAAATTGGTGAGGCACAGTTGGAAGCTAGTTCTGTTTAAATGTTTTTATTTAGATTTCATGCTGTGTCCACAACCCCATGTGGCCTCAGTAATGACACGGCGCTCTAGGAACAAATACTAGCATTTTCCAAAGAGGCTTTGGTATCAGAAAAGTAGAATGGGAGTTTTCTTGACAAAACACTTTATGTGATATTATTATATTTCACTAATTCAAACTGAGGCTCCCAACCCCAGGCTGAGGACAACCTTACTCAAGTCAAATGTGATTATTCTGTCATACTTGTTATTTTTCCATAAATTTCTTAATACCTTTTTTAATATGTTCTAGAAGTATCCTTTTTTTTTTTTTTTTTTAATAAAACCTGACCAGGCAGGGCTCCCAAGCTTTTTGTTTTGTTTTGTTTTAACCCTTGTGCCCTTTGTTAAACATAACACTTCACCTTATACTTTAATGGAAACCCTAGTGGCATAGTGGTTGATAGCTATGGCTGCTAACCAAAAGGTCAGCAGTTCGAATCCACCAGGTGCTCCTTGGAAACTCTATGGGACAGCTCTACTCTCCTATGAGTTAGAATCGACTTGATGACGATGGGTTTGGGTTTTTTTTTAAAATATACTTTAACAATTTTATTTAAAATTAAATAAGCATCGTGATTAAAAATGACATCAATAGCCATTTAAGTTTTCAGACAACAAATGACATATTCTCTATACTTCTATCTTGAAGCTGAGACTCTCTTGTGAGGAGTATAAACTGTGTTTCAATCATCTACGATTAACTTTTGAGCCCGAAAAGTCGCATTCTAATTGTGGCATCCATTGTTCTCTCCAACCATCTCCTCATTCAAACTGAGTGTATAAGCAGGTTTCATTTCTGACCAGTGAGCCTGCTTATTCATTTTATATTCCAAACATTTCTAAAAAAGATACCTCTATGATGAATGCCCAGCATATAATGATTCCCCTTCTCTCATCCTTCTCTAAAAATAGTTTCCCCAAATAGGTATAGATTATCAACAGCTATCTCTTAACTGTATGATACTATGCTTGGGGCCATAGTTGATTGTTTCATGCTTGAACACCTGTTTAAAGTTGGGCAATTTATAATCTCTTTCCTAAGAATTCAAAGTGTAAATGTGAATCACAGAGACTGAGGGTTGCTGGAACATGAAGTGTGTTAAAAATGTTAAGCTTTTCTCTAGAGAGAAAGCCTACAAACATCTCCTGTTGGTGTTAGCAAAAGATTCATTGATTTTGTTCCTCATCTACATATATTTTTTAATCCTTCCTTGGGATCTTTGAGATCCTCTGGAATATTTCCAATACACTGTCAAATAAGTTGTCATTGTTATATAACTAGCTAAACAATCTTCAGATACAACAAGAAAATATATATAGTAGTAATTGAATGTAAAATGGATTTGCTTTTCCCCATGAGTCCACACCCATTGAAAAGCAAAGGAAGAAATTGTTTCATCTGGTTAAATAAAATAAAAATAAAACTTACTCCCAAACAATAATTTAAATCACCTCATTGGTTTTAACTCAGTCTCTCACGTTCTTTATCTCCCTTTCTAGTCTAGCACCTCTCTTAGATGGAGCCTGTATTTGTATATCATGGCATCAGGAATAAATGGTTTCTCCAGCCTAGTTCCTCTATGTACTGGTTGGAATCTGTTGATTTATTATTTTTTTTCAGCCAATACCTCATTCAGTAAATATTTCTTGATTTATTATCATATGTCAAACATGTTTTAGGAGATAGAACAGTGATCAAGATAGAGAGTAATCCCGTATAAAGATTGAAGTTCAGTGAAATATTTGGCTCAGACCCAATCCTGGATATTCATCTAGTGTTTTATATCTGAAGATGGTTCTTTATCAGCTTACTTGGGATCCATAACCCCTCTCTGCTGATTAAGATACCCACTGGCTCTCACTTGGTACTGAAGACTCTTCATATTCTTTGCTATGACTTTCATCTATCTCATGCCTTAACTGTACACTCTAAAAGGTCTGTTCTAGCGTCACCATATGCCCATGGTCTCTCAGCTCTACAAACATACCTGCTTAACTGTTTCCAAATCACTATATTTTGGCATGACACCGCAATGCACAGTAGTGGTCTCATATAGGCTTTCAAGTGGAGAGTAGAAAAAAAGGTCCTCTATCACTGAACCTGCTCTTCAGAACAGTGCATATAAAGGTACTTGGTTGAGCGTCTAGCCCTCTTTATCTATTATTCAGCTTCTGACTGCCTTCTTACTCCACAATCTAATAGAGCCTGAAGAAGTAGGCTGTACCTTTACTTAACATTTCTGTATATACAGAATTTCCCTTTTACAAAACTATTTGATTCTGGCCTCAATATATTAAATGAGAGGTAAAAAACGGGAAAATCCTTTATCTTTCAAAGTTGTTTTATTTTTTAATTCACTTGTCTTGCTGCAGTGTTATTTTGAATATCAGAATATTATTACTCTTTTTTTTTTTTTTTGCATTTTTTCCCTATAATAACCTAAATACATCCCAATCTCCAAGCCCCTACAAAGGCATATGGTTGTGTTGGGCTAACTAAGAAAAAAAGGTGTATATATAGATATGCAAAAGAGTAATTACAAATACATACATTTTGAAAATAGCATCTATGTTACAATTAAGATACCTGGCCAGGAATTCCATTATTTCAATGAAAATGCCATTAATAAATACACGATTATATGCTGCTCACACCATTTTACATGCTTTTTCTTCTTTTGTCTGCTTGTATGTTGTTGTTAGTTGCCCCTGAGTCATGGTGAGCCTCTGCACAACAGAACGAAATGCCATCTGGCCCTGCACCATCCCCATGATCATTTGCAGACTGGACTGTTATAATCCATAGGGTTTTCATGGGCTGATTTTCAGAAGGAGATTGCCAGGACCTTTTTCCTAGCTCATCACAATCTGGAAGCTCCACTGAAACCTGTTCAGCATCATAACAACACACAAGCCTCCACTGAACGGAAGGGTGGTGACTGCATATGAGGTGCATTGACTGCGAATTGGTTCCGGATCTCCTACATGGAAGGCAAGAATTCTACTGCTGAACCACCAATGCCTCATTCTACCTATACAACCCCACTACAGGGTCACTATGAGTCATAATCGACTCAGCGGCAGTGATTTTATATAACCCCCACTTATTCTTCAAATGTTGTATATTCCCTGAGATCATCATGAGCATTCCAGCCTTGCTAATCCCAGCTATATTGGTCTCCTAGAGCTGCTAGAACAAAAGACCAAAAACTAGGTGGCTTATAAGAAAATTAATTTATTGTCTCACTGTTTTGGAGATTAGGAGTCTGAATTGAGGACACTAATAGGGCTGCATTCTCTTTATTATCTCTAAGGGGAGATCCTTTCCTGTCTCATCCAGTTTCTGGTAGTCCCCTGCATCCAAAGACTCTATTTCCAAACAAGATCCTTGGCATTCCTTGGCTTGTAAATGTATCTTCACTTGGTCATCATCCCACTGTATGCCTCTCTGTGTCTCTTCTTCTGTTTTATAAGGACATCACTCAGATTGGATTAGGATCCACCCCACTCAGGTATGAACTCATGTTAACTGCAAAAATCTTCAAAGATCCTATTTCCAAATAAGGGCATGTTCACAGGCAGCAGAGGTTAGAACTTCAACATATGTTTTGGGGGAAGAAAGTTCAGTGCTTATTACCAACTGACTCTAGAGAAGCAAAACGAGTGAAATATATGTGTGTGTTGGGGAGGAGAAGTGGGTGTGTATGAAGAGAGAGAGATGTATCTCAATGAAATGGTTCAGGCAGTTGTAGAGGCTGGCAAGTCCCAAGTCCTTGGGTCAGGCATCAGTCATCAAGCTAGAGGCTTCTCCTGACTCATGTAGCTGCAGAGGCTGATGAACCCAAGATACACAGATCAGACAGTAGGGTGCTAGCTCATGGCTGTGCAGGTTGACAAATCCAAGATGGGCAGGTAAGATAGCAGGCTGCTGGCCCAAGTCCCAAGAACTAGAGGTCAGATGGTAATGAGCTGAACTCAAGAGCCAGACCAGAGCAAAAGCCACTGAGCTTTGCCAGAAAGTCCACATGTATTTGATGCAGGCCACACCCCCAAGGAAACTCTTTTTAACTGATTGGCTACTCACAGCAGATCCCATCGTGGAGGTGATCACATTATATCAGATCTCATCATGGAGGTGATTACATCATTATATGACTGCCAAACTACATCATAACTGCCAAACCAGTGAGAATCGTGGCCCACACAAGTTGACACACAACCTTAATACCAACTCAATAATTTTATAGCTTTATGGGCTTCATCTGTGTTCTATAATTTCTGCTTCATTGTTGGATATTCAGATAGTACTTTTAATTATTTATTTATTTCTCAGGATTTATAGGAGTGTTTAAAAAGAAAGTATTTAAGAGATGTGAAAAGCAAATCAATAGTGACTGAATTAAAGAAGGAACAGTTAATAAAGATGGCTGAATTGAGAAGGCTTTCATTTTGAGCTTGGATCTTTTTAATATCCCTTTTGTTTTCCAGCTGCCAAGTTTTAGGTGGAGAAGAAGGCATCTTTCACTAAATTCTTCTTTTAAAGTCTTAATACAGGAGTTCCATTAAACACAATCTTAGTTCTTTAAACTGTGACATCAAAGTATTGAGCACAGGTGTTCATGGCTCCTCATACTAATTTTGGAATTTACATGGAAGAGCTTATAGATTGCTTGTTAGGCATTTATATGTATATGTTTGTTAGATGAGAAAATGAGACAGACAGGTGTGGGCCTGTAGCTGTGAGCACATTAATGGTTCATAATGGTCTTAATTTTCCATTATCAGTGACATCATTGCTTCCTTTATTATAAATGATGATGTAAAGAACACATTTTCCTAGAGAATCCAGTCTGAAGGAGAAACTGTTGCTTATCCCTGGGATGGATTCAGTGAGCTACTGAAATTCTGAAACCTCTATGGAAAATGCTAGCTCTGCTTTAGCATGCAAGTTGCTTTCCTGTTTTGGTTAAGCATGCTGTTATCATCTACTCAGTGGTTCTCAAACTTTTGTTTCATCAGAATCTGCTTTAAAAATGTCAGGGCAAGGGTTTTGACGTTCAGATACTCTGATTCAGAATCTGGGTGAGATATAGGAATTAAATTTTTAACCAGTCTCCCAAGTTATTCTGATAAAGTTGGTCTGAGAATCACACTTCGAGAAACACAGGGACTAGTTGCTGGATTAAAATGATAAACATTGAAGATTTAAATTAAAATGAATGTGGTAAACAAAGATGAATCTTTAAAACCAGATTTTTCAGGCAAATGAAAACAGCACAAAAAGAATCAAAGTAGGGACCAGTTCAGGTTCTAACTCCTCTGCATGGCTTAATACCATGGTTTTCATATCGTGGGCAAGATAATTTTTGTTCATCATCGTATCTTAAGAATATACAATGGAAAATGCTAAGTCAAAAAATATTATGTATATTCTCAGTACACTATCATTAGATATTTGCTGTTGGAGTCCCTGGGTAGTGCAAATTGTTAACACACTCAGCTATTAACTGAAAAGTTGGAGTTTCTTGAGTCCATCTAGAGGCATTTCAGAAAAAAGACCCAGTGATCTACTTCCAAAGAGTTAGTGATTGGAAACCCTATAAAGCACAGTTCTGCTCTGACACACATGAGATAGCCATGAGTCAGAATCAACTCTATGGCAAAAAAAAAAAAAAGATATTTATTGAATGAATGAAAAAATGAGTAATGCCATCTTCTGAGCAGAGTATAAGAATTCAATATTTACTGGACATTTAATTTCTGTAACATATCATTGTTGTTATGTGCCATTGAGTTGGTTCCAACTCATAAGGACCCTATGTACAACAGAACAAAATACTGCCCTGTCCTGTGCCATCCTCACAATTGTTATGCTTGAGCTCATTGTTGCAGCCACTGTATCAATCCATCTTGTTGAGGGTCTTGCTCTTTTTCACTGACACTCTACTAAGCATGATGTCCTTCTCCAGGGACTGGTCCCTCTTAAAAACGTGTTCAAATTATGCCTTGCCATCCCTGCTTCTAATGAGCATTCTGGCTGTACTTCTTCTAAGCAGATTTGTTTGCTCTGCCAGTCCACGGTACATTCAATATTCTTCCCCAACACCATAATTCACAGTCATCAATTCTTCTGTCTTCTTTACTCATTGTCCAGCTTTCGTATGCATATGAGGTGATTGAAAACATCATGGCTGGGTCAGGCATAGCTTAGTCTTCAAGATGACAGGTTTACTTTTTAACACTTTAAAGAGGCCTTTTGCAGCAGATTTACCCAATGCAATGCATTGTTTAATTTCTTGGCTGCTGCATCCATCGGCATTGATTGTGGATCCAAGTAAAATGAAATCCTCGACAGCGTCAGTCTTTTCTCCATTTATCATGATGCTACTTATTGGTCCAGTCGTGAGGATTTTTGTTTTTCTCTATGTTGAGGTGTAAAACTGTGGCCTTTGATTTTTACCAGTAAATGCTTCAAGTCCTCTTCACTTTCAGCAAGTCAAGGTTGTGTCATCTGCATATTGTAGGTTGTTTATGAGCCTACCTCCAATCCTGATACTGCGTTCTTCATATAGTCCCAGCTTCTCAGACTATTTGCTCAGCACACAGATTGAATAAATATGGTGAAAGGATACAACCTTGATGCACATCTTTCCTGACTTTAAACCATACAGTATCCCCTTGTTCTCTTCGAAATACTGCCTCTTGGTGTATGTGCAGGTTCCAAATGAGCACAACCAAGTGTTCTGGAATTTCCATTGTGACTTATCATTATTTGTAACTAATTCAACTTAAAAAATATTCTCTCTGTCCAGACCTCTCAGTAAGAGCTGGGAGATCTTGAAAAATCCTGTAGGATTCAACTACAGAATATAGAAGCAAAACCTTTTTTATGTATGATATTGTTTCAGTCTTCTTTAGGGACAATAAACTCAATCACTCTTTGAAACTCTCTTCTACCTAGGATCTTCTCTGTTCCATAACAGGGTCTTCTTTTCATAGGTCAGGGATTCCTTTTATGATGCAACTCCCTCCCCTTATATAGAGTACAAAAATAGACATGGGTTGTCTTCTAGGAAGAATAAAAAATATTTTATACTTCAGTGTAATATGTCATGCTGTGAGTTACTAATTTCAGAAGAGCTTATTACAGGGAGTATGGGGAAAATCTAGGGACAGACTTAGAGGCTCAGTTATTAAGTTTAAATAAAGTTATAAAAACCTCATCAAACATTAGCTTGCAATAATTTCAGAAATAACAATCAAGGTTTGAATAATAGGTAAACCTACCTAGTTAGTATGTAGGAAGAGTGGGAACAGGAAAATATGTGTAGCAAGACCTAAGGTGAGGAAGTAAAACAAAGACCATTGTCTGAGGAATGGGGAAAGGATCTCCTCCAGATGCCAAGTCATATGGAGGAGATAAGAGTAGAATGTTCAAGGAAAGCTCACTAGACTGATCTTCCCACCTATTCATGGGATCAACCTGGGAAGCCACTGTCCAGTAATTATGCAGTATGCCAGAAAGATTGGTTACTGATCAAATGATTAATTTGTTAACATCCATTTACTTATTTATTCATTCAAAGATATTTATTGTCTACTATATGCCCAGAACTGTTCACAACATTGTAGATACAAGCAATAACTAAAACAGAAGATCTTTGTTTTCATCAAACTTACATCCTGTTGAAAAACTGTGTAAACATAAACACTTAAATGTATATACATCACTGAAAAAAAAAAAACTAAACCTATTGCTGTCAAGTTGATTCTGACTCATTGCCACCCTATAGGGCCGAGTATAGTGTAGAACTGCCCCATAGAGTTTCCAAAGCTGTAAAATGTACGAAGTAGCTTACCACATCTTTCTCCTGCAGAGTGGCTGGTGGGTTCCAACCACTGACCTTTTGGTTAGCAGCTGAGCATTTTAACCACTGCACCACCAGGGCACCTGTACATCAATTAAGAAAAATAAAATAGGGTAAGAAGATAGAGAATAATGAAAAAAGGGCACTCTCTAAGCTGGCTGTGGTAGGGGCAGGGAGGGCTTTTCTGAGTACAGATCAGAATGAAATAAGGGGTCAGAGAGATGTCTAAAGGAAAAGATTTCCAGGAAGAGAGAATAGTAAATACAAAAGCCCTAGATGGACACTATATACACAGTCAAAATGTACAGGTAAGCCAGTGTGTCTGGAATGACACAGGCAAAAAGCAAAGGGATAGAAGATCTGAAAGTAAGTGGAGGGCCTCTTTATGTAAATCTTTGTAGATTTTTATTCTGGAAGACTGAGAAACCACCTAGGGTTTTGACTAGAAGAGTGATATGAGCTTACATTTTAAATAGAAAACTCTGGCTACTTTACCGATAAACGATAGAGATGGTGAAAAATGAAAGTAGGAGATTAATTTCAAGTCTGTAATCTTGGTGGGCTGTGTGTTGACAATGATTAAGGCTCAGACCTATTCTTGAACATGGCAGGTAGATGCATGTTGTCAGAATTTGGCTATATTTCAACAGCTGATAGGCTTTATTGATGGATCAAATAAGAGAAAAGACAATGCTGACTTCAAGCCGTGAGTTATTCCTAAATCCTGTTTTTTTGTTTTCTTTTAGTGAGGTGTGAGGTATTAACAGTTAGTTTTGTGGGTGCCTTTATTCCCAAAGAGTGTGTAGTATGTCAAAGGCTGGAAGTAATTGAGACTAGCTTGGATGAGACTTTAGCACTGGCAGAGATTGACTGGGATAGAAAAATAAAAATAACTGAGATTACAGGTTTTACATAATACCTTAAAACCAATTAGTAGTAGTCATTTCAGTTTTTCCCCTAAATATGAAGTGGTCTGTGATTTCTCTTAACAATTTAGTTTGTTAACTCTTGTCCTGCATGTTCTTGTGAGAGTCAAATACTCCTTGACCTTTTGTCTTTATTTTCATATTATGGATCAAGCTCTTGATTTTCCATGTCGTGAGAAGGAAGAATAAGGATAATTTGCCTTCAGCCATCCTACCATGTACATCTGCAAGGACCTTGGGCAATTGCTTAAACTCATTTAGCATAATTTGCGGCGTATTTGTAAGTTGGAATTAATTTTAGTATCTTGCTCACAGAGTTGTTCAAAAAATTAATTTAGATAGTATTTAATATACTATCAAGCATAGAATAAGTACCACATAAATGTTTTATATGATTATGATTATTAATATTCATTCCCCATTCATTTGTCTTAGTTAATGGCACATCAGTCCATCCACCAGCATGCTAAAAAGTATTGCTACCCACCCAAAAACCCATGGCTGTCGAGTCAATTCCAACTCACAGCAACCCTGTAGGACAGAGTAGAGCTGCCCCATAGGGTTTCCAAGGAGTGCCTGGTGGATTCGAACTGCCCACTTTTTGGTTAGCAGCCATAGCTCTTAACCACTATGCCACCAGGGTTTCCAGAAAGTATTGTTCCATCCTCTAATGTTCCCAGGATTCCACTTTTATTTCTGCACAGTCCAATACCCACATAGTAGACATAGTAATCTTTTCAAAATGGAAAACTGTTCATATTATTTCTCCTTGTATAATCCTTTGATTGCACTCTAATGAAAACAGAATAAAATCCAAACTCATTACCTTGGCCTGCAACACCCTCACTGATCTGGAACCTGTCTTCTTTCAGCCTTGTCTTTTATCACTCTCCTCTTCACACATTTGGCTCTAGCCATATTGCCCTTTGCCTTGGAATTTGCCAAGCTCATTCCCATCTCAGAACTCTTCCACTTGCTGCTGTTGTCCCAGGTCTTGGCAAGACTGTCCTTTTCTTATTAGTGAAAGCTCAGGTCAATGTTCCCTCCACAGAGATCCCACCTAACAGGACTATCTGAAATAGATCCTGCCACAGATCCTCTCTACTGCGTTATCCTTTAGGTTTCCCCCTAGAATTTATCACTATTTAAATTAGACTTATTTAATTATTTGCTTGTTCATTTACTGTCTATCTCTGCCCATTATAAAATAAGCTACATGAAGGACAGGACCTTTTTTTATCTTGCTCAGCACCCCATCTCTTAAAACAAGAGTGGTACTGACACATGGTAGGAGCTAAAACAATATGTGTTGAATGGATGAATGAATAAATCTACTTAAATCCCACACCCCCCATTCTCCAAAAAGGGCTATCAAGATGAATCAAAGACTTGCAAAAGTCCTAGTAAGTATCATCACCTTCACAGACATGTCAGAAGTATCTCAACGCACCCCAGTCTCCTCCACCCACTCAATAATTATCCACTGGATTTCTTCAAAAAAGATTCTCAATATGGACAATTCAAAGTCCCAAATTATTTCCTAAAATAGCACTCCCACCTAAAAAAAAAAAAAAAAAAAATTTTTTAATGGGTAGATAAATTGACATCTCCTATATATTTCACTCTGCATAACAATAGCCCATGCATTAATTCAACAAATGTCTACAAAGGTCTTGAATCTATTTATTACTAAAAGATTTCATATGCACATTGCTCATGTCTATTCAACAGAAAAATGCACTTATAAAGAAGGAGAAATAATCAATCAGTGAGCTTGAGTAGATTAATTCTGAAATAAATATTTATTGTGACCCACAGGAAGAAATACATATTCATCACGCATATAATGTAATTCTTTATGCATAGAATTGTAACAAATCTTTCACTTACTTTTACTTTATTCTATTCTATTCTTTATTTCATTGAAAATATGATGGCAACCCACTAAACTGATTTTGTTGGTTATGATTCACAGTTTGAGAAGAGAAGGTGGTTTGAATCCAAGTTTATGGAAGTGTCTGTCTATTTAGAATAAGGATGTATGTGTGTACGTATGTACGAGGGTAAGTCAAAAAGTATTGCTACTAGGTTTCCAGTTCATACAGGAGTGGGTTTATTCCAAACGTATTTAAACATGTCTCAGCGATCAGCGAATGGCTGCAGACAAGTTCTCTCGGTAATACACTTGTCTTAGTCTCGTTTGGGTGCCTTCAAAAAAAGGATAACTTTGGTATCATGGAAAAAAATGATTTTGAGGTCAGGGTTAATACAAAACTTTTAACAGAATGCAAGTGGACATCTTCCCAAATCATTGAAGCTTTGCGACAAGTTTATGGAATGCTGTCCCACATAAAACAACGGTTTTTAGACAGATCAAGCATTTTAAGGAAGGTTGGGAAGGCTTCAAAAATGAGCCAAGAGAGGGAAGACAGCTGGGAAGGTTAAGGTGACTGTTTTTTGGGATCCCAAAGGGATAATTTTGATAGAGGTTCTCAAAGGACACAGGATGATCATGGGGACTTATTACTAAGAAGTTTTAAGAAAATTGAAAACTGCATTGGTGAGAAAAAGGCCAGAAAATTTGTGCCAAGGAATTTTTTCCATCACAACAAGGCACCTACTCATTCTTCCAGGGTAGCAAGGGCTGTCCTGTGAGAATTTTCTTGGGAAACCTTACCCCATCCACACTACAGCCCTGATTTCACCCCTTCAGACTTCTTTTTGTTCCCAAAACTCAAAGAACATTTAAAAGGAACACGATTTGAGTCTCTCAAGGATGCCAAAACTGCTCTTTTGACTTGCTGTAAATCAGAGTGCAGAATTCTTCAGGGAAGGGTTAGAGAGATGAAAACACCACCTTCAGAAGTGTATAGACCTAGATGAAGGATATGTCAAGAAACAATAGTTTCTCGTTTTGGTATTTTTGTTTAATAAAAGTTGCTATGATTTTGTAGCAATACTTTTTGTCTTACCCTCATATGTATTTATATATGTATGTATCTATCTATCTATCTATCGGTGTGTGTGTGTGTGCATTTATCATTATTCATTCAAGTACTGTCTTGGGTTGGGTTCCTCTGAAACAAAACTTAAGACAAAGATTGTCTCCTTGAATGCTCATTTGACCTCATTTGACTTTAGTTGTCTGTATTTGTTATTAATACATGATGATATGATTATCAGCAGGTCTAGAATAAGAAATTCCTATAATAATAATAATAAGATGCAGGTGCCATGTACTTGGTTCCAACTCATAGCGACCCTTTGTACAACAGAACGAAACACTGCCTGGTCCAGTGCCATCCTCACAATCATTGTTAGGCTGGCCACTGTGATAATCCATCTTGTTGAGGGTTTTCCCTTTTTCACTGACCCTCTACTTTACCAAGCATGATGTCCTTCTCCAGGGACTGATACATCCTGATAACATGTCCAAAGTATGTGAGACATAGTCTTGCCATCCTTGTTTCTAAAGGACCATTCTGGCTGTGCTTCTTCCAAGACATATTTGTTCATTCTTTTGGCAGTCCACTGTATATTCAATATTCTTTGCCAACATCATAATTCAGAGGCATCAATTCTTCTTCAGTCTTCCTTATTCATTGTTCAGTTTTCACATATATATGAGGTGATTGAAAACACCATGGCTTGGATCAGGCTCAGCTTAGTCTTCAAAGTGACGTTTTGCTTTTTAACACTTTAAAAAGGTCTTTTGCTGCAGATTTGCCCAATGCAATGCATCATTTGATTTCTTGACTGCTGCTTCCTTAGGTGTTGTTGTAGATCCAAGAAAAATGAAATCCTTGACAACTTCAATCTTTTCTCCATTTATCATGATGTTGCTTATTGGCACAATTATGAGGATTTTTCTTTTGTTTACATTGAGGTGTAATCCATACTGAAGGCTGTGGTCTTTGATCTTCATCAGTAAGTGCTTTAAGTCCTCTTCACTTTCAGCAAGTAAGGTTGTGCCATCTGCATAATGCAGGTTGTTAATGAGTCTTCCTCCAATCCTGCTCCTCCTTTCTTCTTCATATAGTCCAGCTTCTCAGATTATTTGTTGGCCACAGATTGAATAAATATGGTGGAAGCATACAACTCTGATGCACACCTTTCCTGATTTTAAACCACACAGTATCCCCTTGTTCTGTTTGAACAGCTGCCTCTTGATCTGTGTACAGTTTCCTAATAAGTGCAATTAAGTGTTCTGGAATTCCCGTTCTTTGCAATGTTATCCATAATTTGTTATGATTCACACAGTCCAATGCCTTTGCAAGGTCAATAAAACACAGGTAAACATCTTTCTGGTATTCTCTGCTTTCAGCCAGGATCCATCTAACATCAGCAATGATATCTCTCTTTCCACATCTCCTTCTGAAACCAGCTTGAATTTCTGGCAGATCCCTGTTGATGTACTACTACAGCCACTTTTGAATGATCTTTAGCAAAAGTTTACTTGTGTGTGATATTAATGATATAGTTTGATAATTTACATGTTTGGTTGGAGCCCTTTCTTGGGAATATACATAAATATGGATCTTCCAGTTGATTGGCCAGGTAGCTGTCTTCCAAATTTTTGGCATAGATGAGTGAGTACTTCCAGTGTCTGTTTGTTGAAACATCTCAATTGATATTCAGTCAATTCCTGGGGCCTCATTTTTTGCCAATGCCTTCAGTGCAGCTTGGACCTCTTCCTTCAGTACCATAGGTTCCTGACCATATGATTCCTCCTGAAATGGTTGAATGTCAACCAATTCGTTTTGGTATAGTGACTTTGTGTATTCCTTCCATCTTCTTTTGATGCTTCCTGTGTCATTTAATATTTTTCCTGTAGAACCTTTCAAAATTGCCACTTGAGGCTCAATTTTTTCTTCAGTTCTTTCAGCTTGAGAAATGCCAAGCATTTTCTTCCCTTTTGGTTTTATAAGTCCAGGTCTTTGCACGTGTCATTATAATACTTCGTCTTCTAGAGCTGCCCTTTGAAATCTGCTGTTTAGCTCTTTTACATCATTTCTTTCATTTGCTTCACCTACTCAATGTTCAAAAGCAAGTTTCAAATTCTCTTCTGACATCTATTTTGTCTTTTCTTTTTAATGACCTCCCGCCTTCTTCATGTATAATGTCCTCAATGTCATTCCATAACTCATCTGGTCTTCAGTCATTAGTGCTCAGACGCACAGGGGGATGCCTGATATGATAATGATAATAATTTGCTAGTGAATTCAAAAGTTATCAATTAAAATAAAATGTTTGAAAACTAAGCCAAACATGGTACCCCACCCCCCGCCAGAAGAGAAAAAATGGGAAGAAATGGAGGAAAAAAAGGAGGAAGAGAGAAAGAAACAAAAGAAGAAAGGAAGGAAGGAAAGGAGGAAGGAGGGACGGAGCTAGAGGAGGGGGGAAGGAAGGAAGGAAGGGAGGGAGGGAGGAAGGAAGGAAGTAAGGAAAGGAGGAAGGAAGGGAGGAAGGAAGAGAGGGAGGGAGGGAGGGAGGGAGGGAGGGAGGGAGGGAGGAAGGAAGGAAGGAAGGAAGGAAGGAAGGAAGGAAGGAAGGAAGGAAGGAAGGAAGGAAAGGAGAAAGGAAGGAAGGGAGGGAGGGAGGGAGGGAGGGAGGAAGGAAGGAATATCTTTGGTAAAACTTCTTAAAAAGAAGAAATTCTTGGAAACATCACGTTCAGTGAAACATCAGTCACAAAAAGACAAATACTGTAGGATTCATTTTAATGAAATATCTAGAATAAGTAAATGCATAGAGGCTAAATTTTATTAGTGGCTACCAGTGACAGGCGGGAGGGAGAGAGAAAGGGGGACTCATTGCTTGGGGCACATGGAGGTTCTATTAAGGGTGATGAATAAAATTGGAAATGGATAATGGTGATTGTTGCATATCATGATGAATACAATTAATGTCACTGAGTTGTAAAGAATGTTAAAATGGCAAATGTTTTCTACATACATATTTTGTTGTTATTAGGTGCAATAGAATCGATTTGTGCTTCATGGTGACCCCATGTGACAGAGTATAACTACTCCATAGGGTTTTCTTGGTTGTAGTCTTTACAGAAGCAGGTTGTCAGATTTTTCTCTCACAGAGCTGCTGGGTGGGTTCAAGTCACTAACCTTTTGGTTAACAGCTGATCACTTAACCATCACACCACCAGGGCTCCTTAAATATATATTCACCACAATTTAAAAAAAAAAAAAGTCATCATGAGAAAGTTTTTAAATAACTTTTTAATAGTCGCTATGAGAAAACATACATGGAAGTGTTTCTATCTATTTTATGGTTAAATCTCATTTCATTTTAAATTATGCTCAGGCCTTGTTGTCTACAAAGTTCCCTATCTGTCTTTATGTACACCACCCAGTATAGACATCCCACACTGGGTAACACATGATTATCTTATTTCTAAGGTTTTTCTCCTAATCTAGTTTTCATGAGTCTAAGGTGGTAGAATTCTTTCTTTATAGAAATTATCTGGCTGTACTATTTTCTAGACAAATTAATTAAGTCACTTCCCAATCTGTGGATCAAAAAAAAAAAAAAACCCAGAAACAAAAAATAACCTTGGAATAAAGCAGCTTTGTAGCAAATGGTCCATTAGGTCATATACTCACCACATTTGTATATTATAACCAGGGTAAATAATGTCTTATGCATAAATGTTCTGCTACATTTCAAATGTATGCAACTGCCACTATCAATAATAGAGTAAAATATTGATTTTGAATATCTCTGGATTTTTTTGTTCATTTTAAAATGAGATTCTTCTATGAAGAAAGGATGGGAACCACTAGAATTAATATCTATAGACTCTGTGTATTCTAGGATTGTTATTGCCTCACTTCAATGTGGGATTTCCCCTCCCTGCCATTTTAAGATTGATTTGGTCTCACTATAGCAATAAAATATGTATAGTAAAATCAGAAGTGGCCTGAAAAGACAGAATTGTGTGTGTGTGGTGTGTATATACACATATAAACAATATAAGTTAACTGACAGAGGGGAGGTCTTCATCCTGTAATAATTTAATCTCGTCATAGGCTGTGACTGTTGTAAAGACTTAATTGTCTAGTGTATCCCAGGAAAAATGGTTCTGTATCCAGTTTAGTTAAGAAATGCACTTCTCAGTAATAAATATATTTCAGTGGTTGGAAAATGGAAGTGAAATGATGAGCAATTTAGTCCTATTTTTTAAATGTTAGAATTTCTCTATGCCCCTTATTAGAAGAGAATAAGGGTATAAAGTGAAAGCACTTAGAAAAGATCAAGGAAGAAAACAGAACAGACTTCCTTAAAGAACAACCAGTATGGACCATTAAAACTAAATTCCAAGGGAGCACTTCTAGGAATGACAGAGCAACAGCCTCTAAAAATGTCCATAAAAGCAATGAGAACACTGGCAAAAATCATTAAGATCAGTCTTTTCTAGAATTAGCAATAAATTTCAATGATTATTTAAGAAAAAAAAAGAATAAATCTTGATAAGAAAACTGAGGCATTTTGAGATGTCCTATTCCCAATTCTCTATCCGTAGCTCTGTGATAGACTTAAAAACTAACAACATCATAATTGTGGTAGCTGGGAAAATCAGCAGTCTAGCAGCCACTAGAAAAGGCAGAATGTATTTGGAGTTCCCAAAAAGGCAAATCCAGAGAATTGTCACTATATAACCTGCCTGACATCTCCATGGCAAAGTCCCATTCAAAGTACTTGTCTTTATTTGATTTGATTCAGAGCTCTCAAAGTACAAAGAACACTGTGCCCAGTGCATTTCTGAAAAAAATCAGCAACAATTGTTTAACATTGCACCTGCCTGAAGTGGTGATGCCAGTTGGGGCAAACAAGAGGAGGACTAAACAATTTTAAAAGAAAATCTGGAAAATTAGATGTCCATAGGAAACTTTGAAAAGCTCTGACATATTCCTGGGACTTTCAAATGCCATGCAAATGTTATGCATGTATTCCCAGAAAAGAACTGAGAAAACCCTAATGTCTCCTTACTGGCTGACCTCGAAACTCTGCATAAGCAGGAAATAAAAGCTAAGGCATAGTTGTAAACTACCAGATCATTGAAAATATGCCCCCAAATAACTAGTAAAAATGGTTAAGAGACCTTCAGTAAAGACTGGGAAACTTTCTGGATCAAGGTTTTAAGGAAATTTCTGTCCAATCATTGGTTGACCACTAAGCTACTGAGGCCTTTTTTTTTTTTAAGCTAATGAGGCAGACCCCTAAGGATCCACACATGGCAAAGGGTACAGACTTTACAGAATTATTCCAGCGAAGTCACTAAACAAACAGACAAACAAGAACAAACTCTTGAAGGAAATTTGATTTCCAGCATTGGTGGATTATATCATCAAAAGTGTTCAATTTTATGGGCTGTGGCTAAAGGCCGCCATGAACAACTGCCTCTTTGCCATGAGACCAGAACAGCTGGATGATTGGATGATGCCCAGTTGACATTACTGGATGTTTTGATCAAAGAGTCCAAAGAAGGATCCTGATCAAAAGAGGAAAAATGCAGAATAAAATTAAGAAAACTCTCAAGGAATCCAGATTTTCTGGAGCCATAGAGGCTGGATGAACCCCAAAACTATTGCCCTAAGATAATCTTTAAACCTTAAACTGAAAATGTTCCCAGAAAGCTTATTAAAATGAAGCAATAGTTTAGCTTAACTAGTAAAGAATGTCTGCCTTGAGCACTGTGCTCTTTTAAGATCTATCTGTATGGGATCAAATTGACAACAACAACTGAAAAGATTAGTTAGGAACTGTATCAACAGTGTGGAGGCAGTGTCTGGCCTCCTGTAACTTTGTAAGGGGAAAGGAGAATCAAGATCAACAGCCCAAGGCTGATTCCTATGAGGCAGAGGTCAGTCACGCCATTTCTCTCTGCCATCTTTATCAACTCTGACACCAACCATCCCTCTCACAACACTCTACTTTTCTGCTGGGTTTGATAATTCATTGCAATGGCCACACAGAACTCACAGACCATACTCACTATTGTGGGGTTTATAAGAGACATAACAGATTGGCTCAGGAACACTCAAGGATACAACTCTTCTATCAAGACAGCCTCCTCCCAGCTGTGCTCACAGGCACCCCTCTCCCTGGCCCTCAGTCTCTGCCCAAAGGCACTCAGCTTTCTTGCTCCATGGGCCAGGAAGCCCACTGAGCCATCTCCTGTGGGTGTCTCTTGCCAGTCTCTCCTTCCTTGGTGGTAGTGGAGTCTTTTCTTTCCTGCCTCTGGTGTGGCTTATTTCAAGCCCAGCAGGATGACAAAACTGACCAACCCTCTTGCTGTGCTACTATTATACAGTCCCACCCAATCACCTAGGTAGGAGTTACAAGATCGTGGCTATGAAGGCCACGCAAAAAGCAATCCATTACACCACAGGAACTTTAGGAGACAGTGAGTTTAGGACAATGGCGGGAGGGGGAATAACTCAGGAAAGGAAAGTGAGAATGGTTGCACAACTCAAGGAATGTAATCAATATCACTGACTGGTACATATAGAAACATAAATTGGTGTATGTTTCTGCTGTGAATATTCTCAGGAACAACAACAATAAATTAATTTTTTTTTAAGTGTTCAATTAGTTTACAAAACAGGCAATGAAAGTATGGCTGAAACACAGAGAAAATAAATAAATAAATAAAACAGTCAATAGTAACTATCTCTGAGAAGACCAGACAATGGGCTTAATAGAAAAAGACTTTATATCAGCTATTATAAATGTGTTCAAAGAAGTAAAGGAAAACATATCTAAAGAACTGAAGTATAAGGCTGATGTTTCACCAGGGAGAGAATATAAAGAAAGAAATAGAAATGATTAAAAAATAATAATAACCAAATAGAAATTCTGAAGAGGAGAAGTGCAATAACTAAAGTGAAAAATCTCCTAGAGAGGCTTAAAAACAGACATCAGCTGGCAGAAGAAAGAATCAACAAACTTGAAAATAGGTCAGTTGTAAGTATGTAATATAAGGAAGATGAATAAAAATGAACAGAGCATCAGAGACCTGAGGAATAACATGAAGTGCACCGATATATAAATAATGGGAGTCCAAGAAGTATAGGAGATAGAGAGATGGAAAGAATTTTTGAAGAAATAATGGCCCCAAACTTCCCCAAATTTATGAAAACTAACACATCTTAGAAACTCAACAATCTTCAAATAGTACAATTTCAAAGAGATCCAAATCTGGACATATCATAGTCAAATGTCCAAAGCCAAGAAAGAGAGAATTTTAAAAGCAACAAGAAGAAAACAACACATCACAAACAAGGGACTCTCAATAATTATTAACAACTGATTTCCCATCAGAAATCATGGAGGCCAGAAGACGGTGGGATAAAAAGTTCAAAGTGCTGAAATGAAAAGCTGGTCAACCAAGAAATCTAAATTCCGCCAAACTATCCTTGTAAAACGAAAGAAAAAGTAAGGCATACTTAGATAAACAACCACTCAAGAATTTTGGTGCTAACAGACCTGCTTTGCAAAAAATAACATAGGGAGTTCTCTCGTTTGTGTTTAAAAAAGTTTGATTGGAATTCTTTCACTTGGAATCAAAAGAGGCCTGACTAAGATGCGTTTTATTCTAGAGGCTTTAATCATTCTACCATGCTATTCCGATTAATCCCTCCTTTTTATCTCCCTTTCTCCAATCCCCATGCTTCTTTTCTAAACATTTCACATTGTAAATTTTATACAATTCACAATAAATGTTTAAAATTGAGGTGAAACACTCAGATTACATTTTACCTCAATTATACCCTTATCCCTGCTTTGTGCAGTTTTTTTCTTTTATAAAATGAGATGACTTGACTTTATGCCCTCTCAGGTTTCTTCCAACTAGTTTAATTTGTCACATCTACTTTTATGAATGATAATGTAGTCAGTAAGACAATAAATTAGCTCTTGCAAAAATTTAGGTAAAAGCTAATGAGGGCCTGAGCTATGGTCATGGTAACAAGAATAGAGACATAGAGTAGAATTCAAAGTGCAGTATAAATATCCATAAACTTTAATTATTTCATTATAATGAGTAATTACAAAAATCAATTGGGCTTATATATTTTCCCCTCTTAATTACAAGAGGCAGCAGCTGCTTTCCAAATAACTCATTTTCGAATCAGCAAATATTTCCAATAAGTTTTTGCTCCTCATATACCCAATGGGAAAGTAACAATATATTTTCCTCAAGAGCTCTAATTTTATAGTCATATGGCCTGATTTAACATTTTTCAAAATAATATTTGTGGGCTTCCTGCATCAGAATTCATCTGTAGCACTTATTAAAATTATTTAAATGCAGATTTTAGAGTATTTAAATATTAAGATCTACTAACTCTATATTTTTTAACTAGAGGTTAGGACTTGCCATTTATAGAAAGAACTCCAGGTTACTCTTATGCATATTAAAATTTGAGAACCACCATTTTGGATTCAAACATAAAATTTATTACTTCTTACCGGAAACCATGGAGTAGTGGTTAAGAGCTACGACTGCTAAACAAAAGGTTGACAGGTCGAATCCACCAGGCATTCCTTGGAAACCCTATGGGGCAGTTCTACTCTGTCCTTTAGGGTCGCTATGAGTTGGAATTGACTTGATGGCAACGGGTTTGGTTTTGATTTTTATCTGGTAAATGTTGTATAATTATACATTTCCTTAGTAGCAGAAAGCTAAGATAATGTACTTACATCATTTAACATGATTCGATAATTTACATACATGCAATAAACATTAATTACCATTGATTAAGGGTCCCTAGGTGGTACAAATGGTCTGTGCTTGACTGCTAACATAACGGTTGGCAGTTCGAACCTACCTTGCAGTACTGTGGAAGAAAAGCCCTGGTGATCTGCTTCTGTTAAGGTTACAACCAAGAAAACCTTATGGAGCAGTTTACTCTGTAACACATGGGGTCATGATAAGTTGGAATTGAGTTGACAGAAAGTAACAACACCATTGTTATGGAATGTTACAGCAGTGAGGCGTTAACAATAGTAGTTAGTAGACAGGTCAAGTTAATAGATCAGTAGAACAGTTAGTACATCAGTAGACCAGAAGAAAAATAGTAATCATATATTGGTCAAAATATTGATTTTTTTTAAAACGAAAATAACACATTTTCAAGGTCAATGGTCTTTAGTGAACCCAAGGGTACCTACCATCTGGGAACTTCAGCATCAATAACGGTTCAGACTGTTATAGCAGCCCAAAGTGGTCACTGAAAATAACAAAAGCCTGTATTTCTTGATGTGGCAGATATTTCAATTGACCCAATAACCGTTTCCCCTTTTCTTATTAAAAGAATCCCAACTTAATTTGAGAGGGAAAATTACCCATCTAAGAAATGATATTCCCCTGCAGATAGATGAAATAGTTATGGCCAATATCACATTATGAAAGTTTACTGTGTGCCACCTTTTCCTACTAGCAACTTCCTTTGTCTTTCTGCCTGGAACAGAGACTGGAGGCTGGAGTTGTGGCATATATCCTGTGACTATGAAGCAGCAAGAACTGTGACATCAGCCACAAGTTAGGACAGCAGAATAGAAAAGTAGAAGGAGTTTACTGACAATTGCTGTACCAGCCCTTACAGCCTTCTTCTGCATTTCTTGCTAAGTGAGAAAAATAACTTCATATACTTGGTTAAATCACTATATTTGAATTTTGTTACTTATGTCTGAACACAATCTGTATCTGATATACTTGGGGACTCTTTTCAAACAGACTTTATAATGATAATAAGGGTTTCTTGAGTTGTTTACTAGCAATACATTTAACACAAATGCCTTCGCTATGCCTTGTCCAAGTGAGTACACTTGGTTTTGTGGATTACATCACGGGCTTCCTTTATCCAAGATCAATAGCTATGAGTTTTTTTTTTAAAGAAAAGTAAAATTATAACATGTAAATACTCATGAATGAACCAGACACTTATTAAATTAAGACCTTGTGACATATTCATAGTCTCAAATATTTTATGTCATTCAGAAAATGTAATACAAATATCTTGCAAACAAAAATCGTAAATGAAATTCCAATATTTCATTAAGTCTATGAAAATGATGTTCGAGGACTATTTAAATAGTGAAGACCTCGACAAATGAGATGGCAAATTTCAACAGATTTTGATGTGTTTGTATAATAAACAGGGAAACCCTGCTGGTGTAGTGGTTAAGAGCTATGGCTGCTAACCAAAAGGTCAGGAGTTTAAATCCACCAGGTGCTCCTTGGAAACGCTATGGGCAGTTCTACTCCGTTCAACCCCATAGGGTTGCTATGAGTCGGAATCAATTTAATGGCAACGGGTTTGGTTTGGTTTGGTTTGGTTTATAATGCACAGAGGAAAGGCAAGAATGATAACAGGATAGACACTTGAGAAGAATAATTTTACTACCAAACTATTGATATAGCTCCTTAAGGAAATTGATGATCATGAAATATCTTTGCTTATGTACTATCACGGTGAAAAAAAAGTAAAGTGAAAAGTTCCTTTTATATGATGAAATAATTTTTTTCCACAAAAATCACACAAAGTATTAGAATTTCATTCACTTTTTTCCCTAAATGTTGCAAAATGGGCTAATTACACCCTAAACACTATTTTATATATAAGATAAACTAAAATATTGTTAATCATGTTTATTTTAATTTTAATGTTGAAGCTACGATCAAAACTTTTTTCCCACAATTTACTATTTACCTAGCCAAGTGTAGTTACCATTTAGAGTACCTTTCTTACATGTCAGACAGTAAGCTAAACATTCCATATATTATCTCTAGTCTTCACAATTATGCAACATAAGCTTCAGTGTATTTATGTAGGAGAGCTTTAAAGAGATAAAATAACTTTCACAAAACAATTTTCACAGACTTGACAAAAGAAATTAAAAAAATAGTAAATATTTGATTTGAGCCCAATAAAACTGAAAAAACGTTTAATTTCTAAAATACAGCAAAAAAAAAAAAATCCATGACATAAAGGAAAATCTGGAAAACAAGAACGTTTGCATAATATCAAAAAAACAAATTGAAAAATTACTGAATTAAAATCTGCAATAGAGGAAATAAAACAGAAAGCAAAATTTCTGAGCAAGAAGATAAACTTAAGAAAGAATAAACAACATTATGAGAAATTCAGAAAACATTTTCGGGAAACTCAAATTATACATAATGGACTCCCAGGAAATGCAAAGAAAGTACATTTGTATAATAAACAATAAACAAAATAATTTAATTCATTCCATTTCTGGCCATTTGCTCTTGTGTCTCCTGATTGAAAGAACACATAAAAGAGGCTGTTCAGAGTAATGAAAAAGAATAAGAAAACATACCCAGATTTTCAAATACCTCTTTACCATAAAGAAACCCTGGTGGCTAGCTGCTAACCAAAAAGGCCTGCGGTTTGAATCCACCAGGTACTCCTTGCAGACTCTATGGGGCAGTTCTCCTCTGTCATATAGGGTGGCTATGAGTCAGAATCGACTGGACGGCAGTGGGCTTGGGCTTGGGGCTTTAGCATAAGGAAACACTGTATCCTCAAAGAAGAGGAGAAAAAAAAAGACTTGCTACAGAGGGAAAGATATGACTCGTTTCAAATCAAGGATTCAAACCGGTTGGAAACAAATCAGTCATACCAGTCATAAATAAGAGCAGCATACACACTGCATAGCAACTAAATTTGCTGCCTCTGGGATTTTGACCAGAGTAGGAAACAAACAGCAGTGCCCGGCTCAAAGATGGCAGCTGACCCTGCTGCTTTGAATGTTTCAGGAGCCTGATGTAGGAGATGTGGATTATAGGCAGGACTGTGGAGAGTAACACATACTCAAAGCAGTGCAGTTGGCCACCATCTTTGAGCAGGTCAGCATAGTTTGTTTCCTACTCAGATCAAAACCCAATGGCCAACAGATTTGGTTGCTATGCAGCGTGTATGCTGACCTTGTTTACGATGGCAGTGACTGAAACATTTTGAGCCAGTTTGATGCCCTGTTTCAAATTCTCAGGCATTATATTCCAGAAGCAGAGAAACAATGCTTACAGAATTTTCAAGGATAAAGCCATGTGTGATATGTAAGTGAAAGAAGACAGTTTTCTTAGGTATGAAAATATATAAAGGAGTCACCCATTTAACATCCTTCAGTGTATGAGTTAGACAATGATTCAGCTGAGAAACACATACATCAAAATCAACAACTGAGGAAGAAAAAAAAGGTGGTATGAAAAAACTGACAGAGCAATGAAACATGGACATTGATAAGAGCAAGGAACATTATGAAGCACTTATTGCACTTTAATATTGTATACAATACTTACTAAACTTCAGTACATTGATAGACTCATTGGTGAAAAACAGAATGATTTCCCCTTGGATAAGTAGCAAGACAATGATGCCCATTCTAACCAAGGTTCTATACATTCTTGAGACTATACTCGGTTTATGTGCACTAACTCATTTAAATCCAACAACCCTATGGGGTAGTTATTAATAGTATTCCTATTTACATATGATAGGCCTGAGTATTCAGAGGTTAAATATTCTGCCTATAATTGTCCATTTAGTATTATATCAAATTTGGCTGTTTGGGGGGAAAAAATGCATTTTATCACATTTATGTATTATTCTTCTACCCATAGTTAAAGAATTTTTTTTTTTTTTTTTTTTTTTACCAGCATTCTGTGTTATTCAATAACTTGGGAAGTGGTTCAGGAATTAGAATTTTAACAGGTTTTTCAGGGCATTCACATGCATGGTCATGGTACCAAATTTTTGAGAAATGTTCTGCTATTTTTTTTGTTCAAAGTAATCCCATGACTTCAGCTGTGTGCGTGCTGATAAATCCCAGATTTATTACTCTAGCCCAGTTCTTCTCTGAGTTCATATCTATATAGCCAACTGCTTACTCAACAAATCCCAACAAATTCATCCGGAAGTTGAACAGGCATTTTGAAATTATATTAAACAGAGCAAATGACCTCCCCACCCCCAAACCCATAACTTCTCCGGTGCTCTCTCAAGTCAGACAGTGGCATCACTATTCACCTAGTTGAACATTATTATTAGAGCTCATTAAATTTGCCTATAGACATTATGGTCTATGATTATGTTATATACAAATTAACAAAACAACTTGGACTTTCCTTTCTGATTCATAGTCTGCTTATTTTATTTACTTGATAATATTTTAGGCCTTCCAGAACAATGTTTAATGTAGAGAAGAATTGATAGATGATCTTGCCTTATTTTAGCTTCAGTAACGATACTTCTAAGGTTGTATCATTAATTATAATATTACAATAGGCTTTTGGCTCACATTTATTCCCAGTTTGTAAAGATTATTTAAAAAGAATCATAAATGAGTGTTGTGCTTTAGAGAATTATTTCTAAGCTTTTGTGTATGTGATTGCATTTTTTTTCTCTTTTAATCTGTTAATTTGGTAAATTACAATGATATATTTTCTGACTTTGACCTATCCTCAAATTTCTAGGATAATTCCTTTTTATCTGAAGGAATTATCTTTCTATAAATACTTGGGCCTGATACAAATGACTAACCAAGATCAAGATATAGTAAAGGAAGAGGTAAAGAAAAATATATTGGATGTCTACACACACACAAATAAACACAGAGACAAAGAGAGAGAGAGGGAGAAAGAGATCACTGAGGGCTTGTCTCAAACATCTCCACAGCAATGTTCATTATCAGAAGAAAATGGGATGTCTAAAAATTCTAAGGAAAATAAATTGTGACCAAACAACTTTATTCCTGCTAAGTTGTCATTCACATACAAAGACGACATAGATTTTCAAGCATGCAAGAACTCTGGAAACATAGTACCTATGAAAACACACACACAAAAACCAAAGCAATAACAGCAATAACACAAAAACACTTAGAAACCACAATGGTAAAAACAGGACAATTAGGAAAAAATTACAAAAGGACGGAAAATTAGAGAAGTTTTTGAAAAAATTAATGGCAGGCAACGGGTTTATTTAAGAGTAGATTTATGGCTTAACAAATATGGGAATTATAAAGTAGGGAAGGCAAGTGCTATAAATGTTGAAAGAAAACTATACAATTACATAACCGTAAGAAAACATTCCCAAGCTTACCAACACAAATTAGGAGCACGCATTTGAAGATTTTGGAGGTGAAGTTAAGGAGAGGTGTTGGAAAGAAATACAGAAACAGTTCTTCACGCTTCGTAGTGGTAACTTAATAGACACATTTTAAATGTCTACAACAGGCAAATCAAGAAACGCCTATTTATTATCTTATAAAATTTAAAAAGGTAGCCGCTAGGAGAATGAGGGATATACTACACACTGTCAGATAATCAGAGGCATTAAAACGAAAGAAAAAGTGAAGCATATAGGGCCCTGGTGGTATAGCGGTTAAGTGGTAAGGCTGCTAACCAAAAGGTCGGTGGTTCAAATCCACCAGGTGGTTCTTGGAAACTCTATGGGGCCCTTCTACCCTGTCCTAGAAGGTTGCTATGAGTCAGAATCATCAACAGCAGTGGGTTTGTTTTTTTTGGTTTACAGAGCCCTGATGGTGCAGTGGCTAAGCACTCGCCTGCTAACCAAAAGTCTGAATCTACCTTGAGTTTCTGGCAGTTCCCTGTCGATGTATTGTTGCAACTGCTTTTGAATGATATTCAGAAAATTTTACTTTTGTGTGATATTAATGATATTGTTTCATACTATCCTCATTCTGTTGGATCATCTGTGTTTGGAATGGGTACAAAATGGATCTGTTCCAGTCTTCCAAATTTCTTGGCATAGACAAGTGAACACTTCCAGTGCTGAGGTTATCTAGTCAAAATACTCTGTATAAAAGTTACTCCTCTTAGTTATTTATTTATTTATTTTTTTATTGATAGGTATGAGTTTATTGCTGCCTTAGAGTTGTGCATTTTTTGGTGGTGCTGATGTTTTCTTTTTCCTCTTACTTTCCTGTGCTGTTTCTTTTATTTGTTGATTTTTTCTTTTCTTTTATTACTATATATATTTTTTATTTACTGAGGCTTTATGTTTTTCTTTTTTATTCAGATAACTAGATTTGTTAACTTTCTTTGTGGTTACCATAAAATTTACTCTTGTCTTCCTAAGTTTGAGCTGGACTTTTATTACTTGATATTGCCTTGACTTTCTCTCCTTTTGAAAATTCTGTACGTACACAGTTTATCCCCCACGTGTCTGTCAGTTTGTTGTACTGTGTGTGGGGGCTTGCATGTTGCTGTGATGCTGGAAGCTATGCCACCGCTATTCAAATACTAGCAGGGTCACCCATGGTGGACAGGTTTCAGCTGAGCTTCCAGACTAAGACAGACTAGAAAGAAGGACCCAGCAGTCTACTTCTGAAAAGAATAAGCCACTGAAAACCTTATGAATAGCCGCAGAACATTGTTTGATGTAGTTCCGGAAGATGAGCACCTCAGGTTGGAAGGCACACAGAAGATGACTTGGGGAGAGCTGCCTCCTCAAAGCAGAGTTGACCTTAATTATGTGAATGGACTCAAGTTTTTGAGACCTTCATTTGCTGATGTGGCATGACTCAAAATGAGAAGAAACAGCTGCAATCATCCATTAATAGTTGGAACTTGGAATGTATGAAGTATGAATCTAGGAAAATTGGAAGTCATCAAAAATGAAATGGAACACATAAACATTGATATCTTAGGCATTAGTTAGCTGAAATGGACTGGTATTGGCCATTTTGAAGTGAACAATCATATGGTGTACCATGCCAGGAATAACAATGTGAAGTGGAATGACTTTGCATTCATTGTCAAAAAGAACACTTCAAGACTATCCTGAAGAACAATGCTATCAGTGATAGAATAATATCCATACATCTACAAGGAACACTAGTTAATACGACTATTATTCACATTTACTCACCAACCACGGAGAACATAGATGAAGAAATGAAAGATTCTTAACAACTTCTGCAGTCTGAAATTGATCAAACATGCAATCAGGACACATTGATAATTACTGGTGATTGGAATGGGAAATTTGGAAACAAAGGAGAAGGTTCAGTAGTTGGAAAATGTGGTCTTGGTGATAGAAATGATGCTGGAGATCACATTATAGAATTTTGCAAGACCAACGACTTCTTCATTGCAAATATCTGTTTTCACCAACATAAACAGCGTCTATTATACAGTGGACATCACCAGATGGAATTCACAGGAATCAAATCACCTACATCTGCGGAAAGAGATGATGGAAAAGCTCAGTATCATCAGTCAGAGCAAGGACGGGGCCAACTGTGGAACAGACCATCAATTGCTCATATGCAAGTTCAAGTTGAAACTGAAGAAAATTACAAGTTGCTGAGGACCACAGTATGACCTTGAGTATATCCCACCTGAGTTTAGAGACTCTCAAGAATAGACTTGATGCGTTGAACACTAATGACCGAAGACCAGAAGAGTTGTGAAATGACATCAAGGACATCATACGTGAAGAAACCAAGAGGTCATCAAAGAGAAAGAAAAGACCAAAACGGTTGTCAGAAGAAACTCTTAAACTTGTTCTTGAACTTTGAGCAGCTAAAGCAAAAGGAAGAAACAATGAAGTAAAAGAGTTGAACAGAAGATTTCAAAGGGCAGCTTGAGAAGACGAAGTATTCTAATAACATGTGCAAAGACCTGGAGTTAGGAAACCAAAAGGGAAGAACATGCTCTGCATTTCTCAAGCTGAAAGAACTGAAGAAAAAAATTCAAGCCTCAAGTTGCAATAGTGAAGGATACTGTGAGGAAAATATTAAACGACTCAGGAAGCATCAAAAGAAGATGGAAGGAATACACACAGTCACTGTACCAAAAAGGATTGGTCAATGTTCAACTGTTTCAAGAGGTAGTTTATGAGCAGGAACCAATGGTACTGAAGGAAGAAGTCCAAGCTGCACTGAAGGCATTGGCAAAAAACAAGGCTCCAGGAAGTGACAGAATACCAACTGAAATGTTTCAACAAACAGATGCAGTGCTGGAAGTGCTCACTCGTCTATGCCAAGAAATTTGGAAGACAGCTACCTGGCCAACCAACTGGAAGAGATTCATATTTATGCCTATTCCCAAGAAAGGTGATCCAACCGAATGTGAAAATTATCAAAAAATATCATTAATATCACGCACAAGTAAAATTTTGCTGAAGATCATTCAAAAGCAACTGCAGCAGTACCTCAACACGGAACTGACAGAAACCCAAGTTGGACTCAGAAGAGGGCGTTGAACCAGGGATATCATTGCTGATATCAGATGGATCCTGGCTGAAAGCAGAGAATACCAGAAAGTTGTTTACCTGCGTTTTATTGACTATACAAAGGCATTCAACTGTGTGGATCATAACACATTATGGATAACATTGTGAAGAATGAGAATTCCAGAACACTTAATTGTGCACGTGAGGAACCTATACATAGATCAAGATGCAGTTGTTCAAAGAGTACAGGGGATACTGTGTGGTTTAAAGTCAGGAAAGCTGTGTGTCAGGGTTGTACCCTTTCACCATACCTATTCAATCTGTATGCTGAGCAAATAATCTGAGAAGCTGGACTATGTGAAGAACAGGGCATCAGGATTGGAGGAAGACTAATTAATAACCCGTGTTATGCAGGATACACAACTTTGCTTGCTGAAAGTGAAGAGGACCTGAAGCACTTACTAATGAAGATCAAAGACAACAGCCTTTAGTATGGATTACACCTCAAAATAAAGAAAACAAAAATCCTTATAACTGGACCAATAAGCAACATTGTGATAAACAGAGAAAAGATTGAAGTTGTCAAGAATTTCATTTTGTTTGAATCCACAGTCAACACATATGGAAGCAGCAATCAAGAAATCAAGACACATGGCATTAGGCTAATCTGCTACGAAAGACCTCTTTAAAGTGTTGAAAAGTAAAGATGTCACCTTGAAGTCTTAGGTGCGCCTGACCCAAACCATGTTTTCAATGACTTTCTATGCATGTGAAAGCTAGACCATGAATTAAGAAGACCAAAGAAGAATTGATGCCTTTGAATTGTAGTGTTGATGACAAATATTGAATATACCTTGGATTGCGAAAAGAATGAACAAATCTGTCTTGGAAAAAGCACAACCAGAATGCTCCTTAGAAGTAAGGATGGTGAGACTCTGTCTCCCATACTTTGAGGAGGGATCAGTCCCTGGAGAAGGATATCATGCTTGGTGAAGTAGAGGGTCAGTGGAAAAGAGGAAGACCCTCAATGAGATGGATCGACACAGTGGCTGCAAAAATGGGCTTAAGCATATCAACGATTGTGAGGATGATGCAGGATTGGGTGGTGTTTCATTCTATTTTACATAGGGTCCCTATGAATCAGAATCGACTCCCTGGCAACTAGCAAAAACAACACTCTTTATTCCTCCTTTTACTGTTTTTACATTGTTGTCATTTACACACTGACATCTCTGTTTCCCTGTTTTTAGTCTTCTGGTTTTGTTTTATTATTGAGAGTTCTTTAGCTAGATTGGTATCTGGCTGAGGCTTTCCTGTGATCTGGAGTCCAGTTGTCTGATATTGTTGGTTCTCTAGCTGAAGGATTCCCTTTAATATTTCTTATAACTTTGGGTTGGTTTTTACAAATTCCTTTAATTTCTTTTTATCTGGAAATGTTCTAATTTCACCACTGTCTTTGGAAACTCTATGGGGCAGTTCTACCCTGTCCTATAGAGTCTCTATGAGTTGGAATCTACTCGACGGCACTGGGACTGGGATTTGAGAGAGAGTTTTGCAGGATATACTATTCTTGGTTGACAGCTTTTTTCTCTCAAGGTTTTGTATATGTCATCCCGTTGTCTTCTTGCATTCATTGTTTCTGCCTAGGAATCAGAGTTTAGCTTTATTGTTTCCCCTTCGTTAGTGACTTTTCATTTTTCTCATGGTGCTCTTAGGATTCTTTATTTGTCTTTGGTTTTGGCAAGTGTGATTATATGTCTTGGTGACTTTCTTTTGGGGTCTACTCTATATGGGGTTCCTTGAGCATCTTGGATGGTCAGCTTTTCATCTTTCATGATATTTGGGAAGTTTTCTTCCAGGAAATCATCAGTAATCTTTTCTGTGTTTTTCACTTTCTTCTCTGATTCTACAACTCCAATCACACACAAACTTCTGCTCTTGATTGTGTCCCACATAATTCCTAGTTTTTCATTTTTCTTCATTCTTTTTTCTGATTTTTCTACAAACAAAGGGGCGTCCATGGATTTGTTTTCAGTCTCACTAATTCTGTCCTCCATTGTTTTAAATTTGCTACTAAACCTCCTAGTTTATTGTCCATTTCTGAATCTGACTTCCAATTGCTGTTTTTGTATTATTTCTAATTTTTTTTTTGATGGTTTGTTCTTGTATTTTTTTTCCTGAATCCTTCTATTGTTTTGTCTATGTTTTCCTTGATTTTTGCTAAGTTTTGGTTGGTTTTGTCTGTGTTCTTCATGATCTTGCCTGCATTTTCCTTGATCTCTTTCCTAATCTCTTAGAAAGCCCTAAATATTAGTCTTTTGACTAATTTCTTTTGACTATCTGCTGCCTTTTTCTCCTATTGGAAGGTCATCTGATTCTTTGTTTTGGTCACTTGCTGGAGCCATTTTGTCCTGCTTAAATGCACCTTTCACTCTGGCCAGGGGATGACTGGTGTCTGCATGGGCAAAGAAAGCCTCCAAGCCATGAGGACTGCAGTAGCAGCTGGAGGACACTGGTTGTGATCCCCCGAGTGACTGGGATGCAGGTTGGGGTGGGGCAGGGCTCGATGAGCTGAAGTGTGCGGCTTTGGATTAGTTAATGTTTGTCCTAGGTTATTCATTTGAAATAAGTAAGTTCCTTTGTTTATGTTTATATTCCTTTTTAGAATTTTCCCCATTCTGGTTTATTTTATTT
The DNA here is from genome assembly GCF_030014295.1 of Loxodonta africana. Lineage (NCBI taxonomy): Eukaryota > Metazoa > Chordata > Mammalia > Proboscidea > Elephantidae > Loxodonta > Loxodonta africana. The sequence goes on from NC_087343.1 coordinate 67,781,072, forward strand.
TATTGGGTATACAAACATTAACATGTTTCAGGATATCAAACTATACAAGAAAGTAGAATCAGAGTAGTAGCACTACCATACTGTAAGATTTCCAACTCATTCCCAACCCTCCTCCTAAATGTAATCAGTTACATCCTTTCAGTTATATCCTTCTGAGTTTCTTTTTGCAAAAATAAGCATACTCAAGTACACTTTCTTATTTTCCTCCTCTCTTCTATAAAAAGTAGCATTCTATATGTCCTATTTTACCCTTTGATTTTTCCCTCCACTTAAAAACCACCACATATTTGTTTATAGAGATTCATCTTATTCTTTATTTTTGCAGCTTCACTCTCCATTGTGTGTATACACCAAATTTTATTCAATCACTCTCTTATGTATTAGCTGTTAGATTTTTCCAATATTTCTAATTTTTGAAACTAAGTGATATTTTCATTGTAAACTGGTAATTGATCAATTGTGAATTTTCCATATGTCCCTGAGGAAAATGGATGTTCTTTACTATCAGAATGTAAATTTTATTATATATCCATAAAATCTACCTTGTTTTGTGTGTGTGTATGTGTGTGTTTGTCTATCAGGATCCTAAGTTTTCTTCTCTTGCTTATTTTTCCCTTCACAATTTTAGGTGATATATCTAAATTTCTACTCTTGCTTTTTTATTTTTTTCCTTCAAAACACAGTCTCCAAAGAGCATCTTTTCCTTTCTTTTTACCCTCTTCTTCCTCAGAAGCATTGCCATTCCAAGACTGATGCTTTGAGTCTCATTCACTTTTAAGTTCCTTCCCTACGGAATGTTATCTGGTCTACAAGGATTATTTTTTTGGTACGTTTTCACTTAGGGAGTATTTTCTCTTTTGGGGGAAGGGTGTGATTTTAGTTCATCTCTCTTCCATGCAGATTTTCTGGACCCTCCTAACTCTCCATAAAGGCTCAAAACAGGAGCTCTAACTAGCTTTACTGGAAATTGGTGCCTACTTTTTTACTTAAAGGTAATTTGAAGTTTGTTTGGCTTCCTCTTTTCTATCTGCCTTCTCTCTTCTGTTTATATTGAAGGCATGTTATTTGGAGGATATGTGGATAGATTCAGATTTAGGCAGGTGCTATTTTGTCAGCTAGCCACTTATTTAAATTTAAAAGCTTATTATTAAAGTTAGTGACTTTACTTTTGGAAACATTGTGATTTAGACCTTATTTTTTGGTGATAATTCTATATCGAAGTCTATTGAAACAACTTCTGGTTCATGATAACAATTTATCAGCTTTCTTTTTTTTTTCTAGAAGGAAACATGTATCCATATCATCTGAAATCATTTTAAGTTCATTAAAATGAAAGAACAAAAAGAAATTGATGTGGGGAGGCAAGAATACCATTCTGTCTTTTTATTACTCTAAACTATTATTGGCAAGTGGGTGATTTTTATGGAACTCAGACTCTCAGATTAGTGATAAGGCTCAAAGTATAAGCTTCATTTACCCAAAGTTTATATTGAGCTCAAGCAGTTTAATTTGTAATGTGTCCCTTTCCACAAAGGCCAAGGAAAAAGAAAAATCAATAAGGGTTCAGAACATTCTTATGTTTTCCTTGACAAATTTCTGTACAAGTTAATCAAAAGTGCTATAGAGATGAATAATGGGATAGCCTTACCAAAGATTTCCTTGAAATTCATGAAAAATATTTTGCCGAGGATTTCAGACTTATAATTTGTCAAAGAAAGAAGCTGGAAATTGGCCCAAAGATAGATTCAATATGCTAAAAAATAAGTACATTTTTTAATTTTTTGTTGTTTCAGTGAAATACAAATGATTTTTTATACGTATGTCATCATGGTCATAGAGTTAATAAGGTTAAACAGTTTTATCTGGATACTCATGCAGTTATAATAGACTTTGAATGAGTATATTGGCAAACTATCTTTATCTCTTACTGTTAGATTAATGTTTTATCTCCACAACCTCTCCTTATTTTCAAGGACTTGCTAAGGTTATTGTGTTTAGATTTTAATGGAGTCTAGGACTTCTTTTCTCTTGGTTATCATTTTTTATAATAATTTGATATCAAAGCCCATTGGAGTTTTTTTTTTTTTCCTAGAAGGGGAAAAAACAGTGAACACCTATATATATATATATATATATACACATTGCCATCAAGTGGATTCCAACTCATAGTGACCCTATAGAACAGAGTAGAACTGCTCCATAGAGTTTGTAAGGAGCACCTGGTGGGTTTGAACTCTTGACCTTTTGGTTAGCAGCCATTGCTTTTAAACACAACACCACCAGCATTCCCTATACGCACCCAAATATCATGGGAGTGGAAAAGAAAATTTAAAAAGAGAATTTACTTAAATAGGCTGAGTCATCCAAATGAGACTAAATAAATAATCCTTGATTAAACTTAATTAACTGAATATTTAAACTTAACAAAGACGGTTTTACATGCAAAGCCTGAAGTATCATCAACTGACAAGTTCATTTATACCTAAAAAGGATATGAGAATTTTTTTAGACTATACGGAACCAAAAAATCCAGTGCTATCCAGTCGATTCTGACTCATAATGACCCTATAGGACAGAGTAGAACTGCCCCATAGAGTTTCCAAGGAGCACCTGGCGGATTCAAACTGCTGACCCTTTGGTTAGCAGCTGTAGCACTTAACTACTACACCACCAGGGTTTCCTTTTTTTTTTTTTTTTTTTTAGATTATAGGGGCTACATATTTTTTGTGCATATCAGTGTACTGGCAAGTCTTCTATAAAATAACATTTTAATGTTGGCAAGATTTTATGCCACTACTTTTCTGTTCCATTAGCTTTCATGCAATTTTGTTTCCTTGGAAAAAATAGTGTTTGTTTTCTTTTGCTTATTTTCTTCTGTCATGGATTGAATTGTGCCCCCCCAAAATATGTGTCAAATTGGTTAGGCCATGATTCCTAGTATAGTGTGGTTGTACTTCATTTTGTGGTTGTAATTTTCCTATGTGTTGTAAATCCTAATCTCTGTCTATGGTTAATGAGGCAAGATTAGATTATGTTAAAAAGGATTAGGATAGGATTGTAACACACTAAGGTTACATCCCAGATCCAGTGTAAAGGGAATTTCCCTGGGGTGTGGCCTGCACCACCTTTTATCTTACAAGAGATGAAAGGATAGGGAAGCAAGCAGAGAGTTGGGAATCTCCTACTATCAAGAAAGCAGTGCTGGAAGCAGAGCACATCATTTGTACCTGAGGTTCCTGCGTGGAGAAACTCCTAGACCAAGGGAAGATTGATGACAAGGACCGTCCTACAGAACTGACAGAGAGAAAGAGAGCCTTCCCTTAGAGCTGGTGCCCTGAATTAGGACTTCTAACCTATTAGACTGTGAAAGAATAAACTTCTGTTTGTGATAGCATTAGATGACTAAGACAGTTACCCACCGCCATTTTAACAATTAAGCAAAAAATTGGAAAAGAAACATTTTTCTTTTCGTGAATAAAGTGGCCTTGGGATCACAATTTATAGGTGTATTTGTCAAAGTCCCAGTAAGAAACAGATGGTACCCTCAAAGGGATATTTCAGAAGAGTTTAATGAAAGCACTATTCACAAACCTGTTGAAAGTATTCAGGGAAAACAACAAGGGATGGTAAAGTATCCTGAGGCTTTTTTTTTTTACCAACAGCCTTTACCATGACAAGGTCTGTCAGTGTGAGGGAAGGCCACAGTTACCGGAATCCTGGAAAGAGCTGTAGCATAGAGGAGGTACAACGAGATAGAAGTTGTGACTTTTGAAAGAGGAATGTGGTTACTGTCAGGTCATGACTCAGCACAGAGGGAGCCAGAGGAATAAATACTCCTAACTCATTCATCTCTTGCTCTCCCCTTCTGTCAATTCCTCCCATTGACTAAATCCAACAAGAACACAGAGGTAAGGGAGTCATCTGATGTTTTCATAATGATGAGCCTTCTTAAGCACAGATCAGGATAGAGATTGGCAGAGAGCAGATCTGGAAATGCAAAGTAGAGAATATCTAGCACAGTCCATACCCATATCCATATCTATACCTATATTTATATATCCTATTGGTTCTGTTTCCCTGGAGAACCAGGATGGATATATATTTGTTTTATCTTTTATTATTTTTGTTACTAGCTCCTAACTCTCTAGGTTTCTCTTAAATTGATTCCTTTCATTTTGTTACCTTTGTTTTTGGCTTTCTGTGGATCCTCCTTAACTTTACTATAACTTCGGTGGAGGAAGATTAGAATTATACAATGGGATACTGATGTTCTTTTCTTTTACTTCCTTTCTCCCCAACCCTCCCCGCAAAAACAAAACTGGATAGCTGTAGTTGGGTTCAACATTTTGCGGGTACTCAGAATGTCTACACTGCTTCTAAAGAGCAAATATAACACCAAAAAGAGATGAAAAGTAAATGAAGGAATAAGATTTGATGAGCAAAAATTGTAAACAAAAGACAACAAAAGCCAGTGATAAAAATAAGCCAAAAGATTCTTCCCTTTTTTAAGTTCATTGCAACTAGAAGACATCTCCAACTGTTTTCCGATTCTACTCTACTTTTGACATTCTTTGTAGTTTGCCCGTGTTAGAAACCACTGATATTATGACAGGTCATCTCTCTGACAAAAACATAAAGAGTAATAAATCTTCAGTGACTGACACACTTGAGAGGCAACATTGTTAAATGTCACCTGAGCTGGCTACTTGAGCCCAAGGAGTTCAGGACTCTTCAAATGACATCCTTCAGCTTTAATGAACCCATCATTCCTCTTTTTGATTGTTCTATTTTGTATCCAATATTTTCTTCAGATATTTTCTGACAAATAAGATATGCTCGCATCCAGAATTGTTGAGCAGCCATCCCTGAATTTTCACAGATTAACTGGTGGTTAGCAAAGAAACACAATTAATTATTTCTTTTCATGCATTAGGAAATGATGTGACCTGATGAGTTCAAGAATGATATTATAAATGCCCTCATTTAAATCATAGCAATATCATTTCAATTTTTATTTCTGATGTAGATGAGAAACAATTATCAATTATCTCCTAGTGTTTCCTGCCCCGTAACTACAAAGCTTACAATTCAAGTTGTTCCACCCTAAATTCTGCCTCTGTTGACCCTCTGATATTTAACGTGTACCTTAAAAACCAAAAGCCAAACCCATTGCTGTCCAGTTGATTCCAATTCATAGCAACCCTATAAGACAGAGTGGAACTGTACTATAGGGTTTCCAAGGAGCAGCTGGTAGATTTGAGCTGCAAACCTTTTGGTAAGCAGCCAACTCTTAAGCATGTCCCTTAGTACAGGGTAATGTAGTAATACCGACAACTCATAAGAGACAGTAGCATAGTTATTGCAGGTATTTGCTCAGAAAGTATTTGACAAACAGATACTCTTAATGACTAAGATTTGTAGAATTCAACTCTATCATAGGTTAAATATCTGAATTAGACAGAGAGTCCATTGTCACTAGACTCAGGACCCTTATCAATGATTTTTATAAATCAAATGGCTAATGGAATAAAAGATCATTTCGGAGGCAGGGCCAAGATGGAAGAGTAGTCAGAGTCATCCTGTGATCACTCTCACAACAAAGACCCAAAAGAGCAAGTGAATCAATTATATATGACAACCTAGCGGTTCTGACTACAAAGACAAAGTTCAAGAGTTAAACTGAGCAGCAGGTGGAGGGAGAGATAGTTCAGAAGCAGTGAGAATTTGCCAAAGCTGACCTGGCTTGTACCCTGCAGGCTGGATAGGCTGGTATGCGTGGGCTGAGGCAAGCAGTAGCATTCAGGATGTGTTTTCCACACTGGGAGAAACTGAGTAGCAGAGAGTCTGCTCAAGCCTCCGGAGCTAGGAGGGAGTGGCGCTGGATTGTGAAAGTTAAGCGCTAGCATCTAACCTACCTTGTGGGATCAAAATAATCCTTCCCCCCTCAAGGAAGTACCTCTCTCTCTCTCACCTGCCCCCTACCTTCTCAGCTCCAGTCCTGGTCTGGCTTCAGCGATTGCTGTACCCCCTGGGCCAGAAGTGGGACATATCACACATCCCAAGCCATTCTCCTGGCTTTGGAGAGGGAGCAAATTAACAAACAAGTAATAAACAGGAAAAAATAATCAACCAGCTTCCCTAAGCTGGGAACTCAGGGCAGGCACAGCCCCTTTGCCTAAGCAAAGGCATAAGAGGTCTACAGACTTTGAAGGCATTTCAACCCTGCCTCAACCTGTGTGGGCCCATTTCAACAGCGTGGGCCTGCATTAGCATAGTACTACAGGGTATATACGTGAAGCCTATTTTCAACTGCAATAACTAAGGGGGAGTGGAAGATTCATGACATTCGACTTACCCTTGCATATTAAGTAGGGTCCTCACCTGCCCATGACAGGGATCTGAGGACTTGTTGCTCCACCCACTCCACCTAGCCACAGGAGTCCAAGTAAAGTGGTGCCTCGTAGTCCTTAGAGCCAACAGCATTGGGTTCCCAAAGTCTCACTGCAAAAGCCACTCACCTATAAGCTCTAGGGAACAGGGTCATGTCTTCCACCAAGGCACTCAGGGGCAGCTGGCAGCCCCCTGTCTTTCTCAGCATATAACCCCTGCTGCAGCCAGATACCTGTGCCTGCTCCGATCATAGCCCTGCCTGTCTATGACTCTGTGTGAGACCCTGCAGCACACACTCAGTGACCGTCGACCTGGACATCTGAGTTGAATCCACAAAAGAAAAGTAAACAGAATCCTGGGCTCACATACCTAGTAGCAGCTCTAACCATCTGGTGACAGGATGTGACAGCTTCAAAGATACAAATAATCAAAGTAGCTCATACAACCAGACTATTTGGGGCATATTAAAACAAAACAAAACAAAACAAAACAAGAAGTTAGAACACAGTAATCAAACATATAATAAATAAATATAATAACTTATTGATGGCTCAAAGACAACAGTCAATATCAGTATTGACTCACATATAGAGGCAGACCATGATGGCTTCAGCAAGCAACCAAAACAAAGACCCAAGAAACCTCCTGGAGGAAGATAATTTCTTGGAACTATTGGAGGTAAAATTCAAAAAATTAATATACAGAGCTCTTCAAGAGATCAGGAAGGAGATCAGGCAAAATGCAGACCAAGCCAAGGAACACACAGATAAAGCAATAGAAATTAAGATGGTTATACAAGAACAAAATGACAAATTTAACAGGCTGCAAGATTCCATAGAGAGACAACAAATAGAAATCCAAAAGATTGACAATAAAATTTCCAAATTAGACAACTCAATAGGAAGTCATAGGAACAGAATTGAGGCAATGAGAGTCAGAATTAGTGAGATTGAAGATAAAGCACTTGACACCAATTTATTTGAGGGAACATCAGATAAAAGAATTAAAAAAAATGAAGAAACCCTAAGAATTGTGTGGGACTCTATCAAAAGGAATAACCTATGAGTGATTGTAGTACCAGAAAGGGGGGTGGAGGGAATAACAGAAAATACAGAGAGAATTGTCGAAGGTTCGTTGGCAGAGAACTTCTCTGATATCGTGAAGACAAGAAGATATCTACTCAAGAAGCTTATCAAACCCCACACAGAGTAGATCCCAAAAGAAAGTCACCAGGACATATTAAAATCAAACTTGCCAAAACCAAAGATAAAGAGAGAATTTTAGGAGCAGCTAGGGATGAACACCCCCACACATCTGTCAGTTTGTTGTTCTGTTAGGGCTTGTCTATTGCTCTGACGCTGGAAGCTATGCAACCAGTATTCAAATATCAGCAGGGTCACCTATGGTGGACAGGTTTTAGATGAGCTTCTGCAAAAAGACAGGCTGGGAAGAAGGGACAGGAAGTCTACTTCTGAAAAAATTTGCGAGTGAAAAACTTATGAATAGCTGCGGAGCATTGAATGATAAAGTTCAGGAAGATAAGCCCCTCCGGTTGCAAGGCACTAAAAATACAAATGGCAGAGAGCTGCCTCCTCAAAGTGAAGTCAACTGTAATGACATAGATGGAGTCAAGCTTTTGAGACCTTGATTTGCTAATGTGGAATTACTCAAAATGAGAAGAAACAGCTGTAAACATCCATTAATAATTAGGAAGTGGAATGTATGAAGTATGAATCTAGAAAAATTGGAAATTGTCAAAAATGAAATGAAATGCATAACATTAATATCCCAGGTATTAGTGAACTGAAATGGATTGATATTGGCTATTTTGAATCAGACAATCACATGGTGTACTTTCCGGGAATGACAAATTAAAGAGGAATGGTGTTGCATTCGTCATCAAAAAGAACATTTCAAGAGCTATCCTGAAGTACAATGCTGCCAGTGATAAAATAATATCCATATGCCTGCAAGGAAGACCAGTTGATATGACTATTATTCAAATTTAAGCACCAACCACCAGGGCCAAAGATGAAGAAGTTGAAGATGTTTACCAGCTTCTGCAGTCTGAAATTGACCAAACATGCAGTCAAGATGCATTGGTAATTACTGGTGATAGGAATGCAAAAGTTGGAGACAAAGAAGAAGGATTGGTAGTTGGAAATATGATTTTGGTGATAGAAATGATGCCAGAGATCACATAATTGAAATTTGCAAAGCCAACTACTTCTTCATTGCAAATACCTTTTTTCACCAACATAAATGGTGACTATACACATGGACTTTGCCAGATTGAATACACAGGAATCAAATCAACTACATCTGTGGAAAGAGATGATGGAAAAGCTCAATAGCATCAGTCAGAACAGTCCAACTATGGAACAGAC